>NC_049215.1:31153820-31431320 GCF_013347855.1 Anguilla anguilla | reverse complement strand
AACACACATACACATACACACTCACTCTCCCCTCTTCAGTCATGTACACGCACACACACACACACACACACACACACACACACACAGATCTCTGTGATTAATTGCAGAGATGCTGACTGGCTTCAAACCACTGTTCTTCTGTCGATGCTGCACTCCAACATAGTACTACGCTGCTCCAACGTTTCAGCAACGCTTAATCAACACATCCACCAGCATTACAGTACCGCACAGCTCCAACCTTACTGTAACATTTACCCCACCAGCAGTAGAGTACAGTTCAGTGTCAGGGCTTAGGAAGGCTTGAGAAATGTATCCTTTACTGGGGAGTGGTGATCTGTGTGGTGGAGGAAGTGTGCAGGTGGCTTTGTTAAGTACCGTGTGTTCACTGTGCGTTCAGTGTGGTCGCATTGGTTAGAGCAGTCATTGAGACAGACTGCAGTACCTCCTTTAACCATTAGAGGTGCCACTGTAGCAGAATGGAATGGTGAAACATGGTCCTGGGCTGGTGACTGGTGAAGAATAGGGGTGCGGGGAGGGGAGGGTGGGGGCGGGTGGTGTGGGGAAAGGAGGGGGCGGGGGGGGGGGGTGCGGGGAGGGGGGGGGTGTCATGCTTAGACCTCTTGCAGATTAACAGACAGACTGAGAGATGTTATGATCTGCCTGTGTGGGGGATTAATGTTTCAGGGCTTTATCTCACTCTGTGAAACTGATTTCTCCTTCACCAGCTGATAAAGCACTGTTTTCTCCTGGCATGAAATACATTTTTCTCGCCCCCCCCCCCCCCCCACCTCCTTCCCCCTCCCACTTTAACAGATGGAAGATTACTCCTCTTTTCCTTTGCGTGTCCTGGCTCTCGTTCTGTGTGTCTTACATGGCGTGGGGAAAAACGGGGGAAAACAGCTGGTCTCCCTCATCCCCCCTGGCGATGCCCGCTCACGGGCGATCCCTCCTCACTCCCGTCTGATCAGGTGCTCCTGGGGTCGGGTCTCATCCCCCCCCCCCCCAACCTTCCACCTCCATCTCCAAACCAGCGGAACACTGTAGAGACGCATCCGCAGAGGCGGGTCAGTGACTCGCTCGTTCCGTTCCTGCTGATTCAGGATCTTTCCATGTCTTCTGAAAACCACCCCCCCCCCCCCCCTGCATTTTCCACACAGCCATCAGAGCTGTTACAGCTCCAGCTGTGCTCATTTAACAGCCACAGCAGGCAGAGCTTCGTTACAGGGACCAAGCTAACCTGCACAAGCTGGGGTCATGAGTCCTCTGGTGGAGCTCCGTTACAGGGCCCAAGCTAACCTGCATATGCTGGGGTCATGAGTCCTCTGGTGGAGCTCCGTTATAGGGCCCAAGCTAACCTGGCATCACGGGTCCTCTGGCGGAGCTCTGTCACAGGGCCTGAATGAGCCCATAGCACATTGGACCAAACAATTTTTCATCCTTTCTTTTTCTTTATCCCCCTCTCCTTCCCTTCTTCCCTAGATCTCCTCTTACTGCTAAATGCCCTAAATAAAGACCCATTTGCTGAAGAGCCACCCCCCCCCTTTCCCCTCCATCAGCCCCACCCCAGGTGTCTGTGGTCGGTTTTTTTTCCCCCGGTTATGATTTGAGTATCGCTGCAGTGCAGTAATGGGTTGGGTCTCCTTCCTGTTTTAGGAGTGCTTCTTTTTCCGTCAGGCCAGAGCAAACGACTCCGCAGACAGGATGCACAGCGAGCGCTGGTGAAGATGTGGCACTCGGGCTTGTTTTTGGCTCGTTATCGCCCCCCCCCCCCCCCCCGATCCGAAGCCGGATCCTTTCACGCAGTGACTTTAATCTGGGGGGGGGGGGAAAGGGCCTGACTCAGCGTGCCTCTGGGTTTACTGCTGGCATGACAATCTCTTTAAAAAAATAATAATTTTCTCTCTGTAAACAGCCAGTCATTATCGGCACCCTCTGAGCCGCTGTGAAGGAGCTCGCGTAGTCATCCTAACGACTCCGGGTCACAGTCTGCTCCCCTGGACTCTTCAGCTGCCAGATTTATGAAAAAGTGAAAAAAAAAGGGAATGCTTTTTACTGTAGATAAATCTTATTCCTCGTTATTGTGTGTGTTTTTCTTCCTCAGGAGAATAGGAATTAGATTTAGGATTTGCAGTGGGCTGTTGGAATTTGTTCAAAGCTTTTCATACTGCACCTCCGTGACATTTAGTTATAAAGAAGAGCCTTTTTTTTTTTAACTTGGCCATGTGAATTTATCTGTTGGGTGCCAGATTCTTGCATAACTCCCCTCCCCTTTAAATCTGTAAACCTGAAGAGCTTAGCATGGGTTCTGGAGCTGAATAACACTGAGCTTTAGAGGGATAGAGGGGGATTAGTTTGGCAGATTGTTTGGGGAGGAATGAGGGGTTGTTTGGGCGGGGTGGAGCTGATTAATTGATATTCAAAAAAAATTTTATGCATCCCCTGCCCCACACAGCTCACCTCTTTCCCCCACACATCCCAGAATCCTGTTGATTATTGAACTGCTTTCTGTGTATGACAAGCCTGGTCAAAATGGGGCACCATAACCCTCATAACCCTCATCCATAACATCTTAAAGTGTAAGGAAATGTGTCTCAAATGGGTTAAGAAGTATATTACTCATCCCAGGGTTGGTCGTATGGTTTCTGCACTTTGGCAATCCTGCGTACGGTCTGTGTGTTTTTGAAAGAGGAAAGAAGTCATACCCAGCGATTTGGGGCGTGAGGCAGGAATGTAAGCGTGAATTCCATCCGCTGTAAAGGAGGAATTCCTCCTCTTTCTGTGCTCGAGGCACTTCTGTGAGGCGACACACAAGCTCCAGGCTCCCCATGCAGGGCTTGTCCGGGCTGGTGAATAGCAGGTGTGATAGCACCGTCCCATAAAGATGACATCATCACCTAGACAATGGGTGCTTTGTGCAGGTGAGATTACAGATTCTTGTAATGTGTGCTGTAAGTCCTAGAATGCCTTTGTCGTGAGGTCTGTGGGGGGTGCGGAGTGTGTGTGTGCTTGTGTGTGTGTGTGTGTGTGTGTGTGTGTGTGTAGTTTCTGTGCGTGTAGGTGCATACATGCGTATGTTTGTATTTGTGTCTGTTTGTGTGTATTGAGTGCATGGTTGTGTGTGTGTGTGTGTGTGGTGAGCGCATGGTTGTGTGTGTGTGTGTGTGTATGTGTAGTTTCTGTGCGTGTACATGCATACATGTGTGTGTAGTGAGCGCATGGTTGTGTGCGTGTGTGTGTGTGAGAGGGAGAAGTTCAGGCCGCCCCACCCAGCCCCCCTGTTGGGGCGAGGTGGCTGTGTTTGGAGACCCCTCTCTGGATCACACTCTGGCCCGGCGACGGTCGCTAGGCACCCGGAGGTTATAAACACTGCATTCCGTGAGAGAGAGAGAGCTCAGCGCTCAGGCGACACTGATGCATGAGTGAGGAAAATACTGAGAGAATGGCTGGAATTTCACAGCGAGCGTGTGTGTGTGTGTGCGTGCACGTGTGTGTGTGTGTGCGTGCCTGTGCGCGTGAACGCGTGTGTGTGGGCCCAACGACGGCCTTCGTTGGTGTGAGGGTGACGGGGGGTCTCTGTGTGGACGGTGACATAGCTGTTAGCGTTGTCATCTCTCTGCTCTGAGTGGAGAGAGAGAGAGAGAGAAAGGACCCAGGGGTGGTGTGCCTGCGCTCGTGTTGGGGTGATTGGGCCTTCAGCAGACAGGAAACATCCTGTCACCACGGTTACTGTTTCCAGCAGTGAACATTCCACCAGGGGCAGGGTTGGAGCGAGCTCTTTTGAAGGCCATTCACTCGCTTTCTCAGTTTCACAGTTAGATTCAGCGGCGTTTTATTGGCATGGCGACCAAAGTAGTATTACCAAAGCAAACACAGATCATGTAAATGAAATATGATACTAGGCGGACGTAAGACTGTACTGATAAATGTAGACATAAATGAAAACATCGCTCCTTATCTCTCCTCTGTCTTCCCTCTCTCATTTCAATTCAGTTTCTTTCAATTCAGAATGCTAATTGACATGACAAAATTGTACAATTGTATTACCAAATCTTGATGGAGGAAAAATAGGAACAAAAACTAACAATAATAATATTTCTTTATATAATACATAAAACAGTATCACAGTAAAAGGTCTCTTTCTTTCTCTCTTTTTTTTAGAGCTGTGTATGTCGCGTTGTGTGTGTTTTATTCATTGGTTGTAAGGCTTCATCTGGTCTGTGTGGAACTGTTCCTGATGCATTGGCCTCGCTGCCTTTGCTGTACAGAAGCAGTTTACGCACATCGTTTAGATCTCAGTAATTAGTAAGTAGATCATAAGTATATATATGCTGGACAAATGGTTATTGAGGCTTCATAAACCCCTAAGTGGGCAGTGCTATCATTTACTGTCAGGGACTTGGGACCCATGGTAACCCCCCCCCCCATGGTAACCCCCCATGGTAACCCTCCCCATGGTAACCCCCCATTGTAACCCCCCGCCATGGTAACCCCCCATGGTAACCCTCCCCATGGTAACCCCTCCCCATGGTAACCCTCCCCATGGTAACCCCCCATGGTAACCCCCCATGGTAACCCCCCCATGGTAACCCTCCCCATGGTAACCCTCCCCATGGCAACCCCCCATGGTAACCCTCCCCATGGTAACCCTCCCCATGGTGACCCCCCATAGTAACCCTCCCCATGGTAACCCTCCCCATGGTAACCCCCCATGGTAACCCCCCATGGTAACCCCCCTCCTCTCTGTTTCAGAAGGACTCCATGAAAGATGACGGAGGAGGTCATCGTCATCGCCAAGTGGGACTACGCTGCCCAGCAGGACCAGGAACTTGACATCCGGAAAAACGAGCGCCTCTGGCTGCTGGACGACTCCAAGACGTGGTGGAGGGTGCGGAACGCCTCCAACAAGACGGGCTACGTCCCTTCCAACTACGTGGAGCGCAAGAACAGCCTGAAGAAGGCCTCTCTGGTGAAGAACATAAAGGACACACTGGGTAAGAACTCCTACCGCAGTACCCCTGTACCCCAATACTCCAGTACCCCAATACCCCAGTGCTCCAGTAACCCAGTACTGCAGTACCACAATACCCCAGAACTTCAGTGTTCCAGTACCCCAATACTACAGTACCCCAATATTGCAGTGCCCCAGTACTCCAGTACCCTAATACACCAATGCCCCAGTGCTTCAGAACCGCTATACCCTAGCACTTCAGTACCCCAATACCCCAATACCCCTGTACCCCAATACTCCAGCACCCCAATACCCCTGTACCCCAGTACTCCATTGCCCCTATATCTCAGTGTATCTGTGTGTATGAGTGTGAGTAAGTGTTTGTCTGTGTGCGTGCGTGCTGTGTGTGTGTGTGTGTGTGCGGCTATGTGTGCGTGTGCGGGTATGTGAGAGTAATTCTCTGCAGGAGAAAGCCACTGCATTATAAAGGTTTTCACACTGATTGACTCTTTGTGTCTGTGCTTAAGGACATGTAGCGATTATGATGAGTCTCAAGCTGTGGCAGAGATTGCTTTTCATTTAAATAATGGCGGCAGCGCGCTTGCAGAAAGAGCTTCAGTGGGAACCTTCAGCCTGAGCAAACTCTCCTTATTCTGACTGCATCACACTGTCTGTTCGTCCCAGACAGGGTCACTTCTGGGTTGTCTGCTTTTCCGCTTCTCGATTTGCCATATTTGGCTTGACGTAGGTGTGTCTCAGAGGTGGTAGAACCTCAGAGATACTGGGAGGGTGGGTGGTTGGGTGGGGGGGGCGGTCCACAGTGACCACACCCCTGAGAGACGCTTGTAAACGGGCCCGGTGGAGCTTGGCGGTCACTGCGCTCGGCGGCGTGTTGGTGCTGGCGTGCAGGCCCGCCGTCGGCTTGTGAGCATGCTCAGTGCTGTTCGTCACCGTTGATCCGTGGGCCAGACCGCCGACTTTTGTGGCACATCTCTCCCTCTCTCTCTTCCTGTCTCTCTACACTGTTCTATCAAATAAAGCTGAAAAAGCCCAAAAAATATATATACATAAAAAAAGAAAAGAATAGACACCGGTTCATCTCCACAAATCAGTCAGGAAGACGGTGTTGGGTTGGGTTGGGGGTTTGGGGGGGGGCAGTTTGTGCCTGAGGAAGACTCTGACGTGCTGGGACGGCAGTAAATGAAAGCACAGGTAGACGCGCGCTCCGCTCGGGAAGCAGACTTCAGAGGCGGCGGGTTCAGAGCTCTGCTGTCTGCGTCTGAGAGGGGGAGAGAGGCGCCCGAGCGGCTGAGCTTCAAAGCCGCGTTCGCGCAGGACCCGTTCTCCTCGCCTCCTCCGGGTGTTTTCCCACTTCCCCCTCACCTTGGGAAGTTAGGACCCCCGCGACTCCTCCAGCTGAGGAAGTTCTCCTGACTTTTTTTGTTCTTTGTTTCCCGAGACAGTTCTGCTGTATCCGCTGTTCTGCAGCTCATCTCTCTGAACTCCAATCAGATCGCTCCGTTTGTTCTCGGTGATGTGTGATGCAGTCGCTCAGTGACCTGTGTATAAACTCCCCCCAAAAAAAACTTCAAAATGGCGCCTAGAAATAGCAGACTTGTATTGATAAAGTTTCTTTTTAAAAAAAGGTGTTACCTGGAAGCACAGTACAAGAGATCTCAAATTTAAAAGTACACACTGAATTTTTAATAGCTACATCCTTATCCTATGTTTTTGGCCATCTCTACTTACCCAGATTCAACTTTTACTTCACTCCTCAAAATGCGCTAGCCATTTCACAGTCCCCAAGCCTCAGTGTTTGGATGGGTTGTGGATCAGCACGTGATGAAGGTCACATGTTGAAACCCCCAAAAGGAACTCCCTTCTTAACGCACAGGTGTGAGGGAACCAGGGCTATGGTATCAGGTAACACACCCCCAACGTCCTAGGGATGTTGGCAGAGCTGGAGCCAGAGCTGAAAGGGCCCGCACGCTGGGTAAGAAATTAAAGTATCTGCTCTCAGCTGGAACACAATAGAGCCATTAGGAACTCATTGGAGTTCAGTCAACCCCTGAATAAACAGGAGCGGCCCAGAGCAGCACATTTTTCTCTCGCAGATTATTGTGTGACACAATGTGTACGTTAGCTTGCTGTAAAATATCATTGCTCTCATAAATCTGTTCTAAATAAAGCAATTACGGTTGCGTGCCTGCGTTTTATCATTGCGCCCAGTGTTCTGCTAATGTACCGTAGCACTGGCTACTCTACTCCTGTCTTATTAGTGCCTTTGTTTGATATGCATTTAATAAATCTTAAGCCTTTTTAAGTGACTGTGGATTAAAGGGCTTGGCAGTTAAATGAGCAGTAATATAAAACAGCATAACAGCCGCCATAGCGGTACTGTATCTCAGCTGAGGCTTCCCCTGCTGTGTCTCCCCCTGGCCTTCTCTCCTTCAGTGACGGGCCCTTCTAATTGGCTCCTCGTGTGGTGTGCTGACGAGGTGTGAATTTCGGGGGAGCGATCGATACCCGAGCACCGCAGGCAGGGAGAGGGCTCCCAGAATGCCCTGAAACGCGTGTTCGCTGCGCTATGATTGAATTAGCTTGCTTGTATCCAGTTACAGAAAAGCCGTCGCGTCAGAGTGTTTAGCCACCGGATGGCGGCTGATTTTTGTGGACGTGTGTGTGAGGGGGGTCTTGTGCTGAATTCTAGATGTTTCTCTGCCTTTAAGCCCCCGTCTGGCAGATCAATACTTAACCACTCCAGAGGCAAGTCGATACACATGCGTGCACACGCACATACAGGAACACACGTGAGTCACGCGCATACACACACACACACACACAGCCATGTCACTGGGATTAGGTGAGATTCAAGTCTCTTTAATCAGTACGGGAACTGGCTTTTTGGAGGTTTTTCATTGCTTACTGTTGCTTCCCTTGTGCTTAACTCCACTTCCCAGAATTCCTGTGGGATCTGTGCTGTGTAAGGGAAAACTCATGTGAGACTGGTCCCGTGTTCATCCCTCTACAGGGGATAATCTAACCTGTTCACCCCTCAGATACTACAGTCTCTATTTCTCAGTGAGCTCCACTGCCAAACTCTGCCAGGATTGCCCCGCCCCCCCCCCCCCCCCCCACCCTCCTCAAACACAACTAATTGCAAAACCAGGCCTTTTTTGGACTGAAATTCTCCAGACCGGAAACATAGAGGATGACTCCAGAACAATGTCTGTCAAAAACACAGGCGTTCAAAAAAGCATGTTAAAAAGGCAAGAAGCGAGCAAGCAGTAAAGAGGAATCACTCAAATTCAGCTCGCACGGTGGGCTGATCTGCTCTGCGCTGTTTGCTTTCGAGAAATCGTAAAATGGCAGCCCTTGAGCCAGTGGTCTTCTCTTGCCTTGAGAGCTCGCTTATCCGTCGTCTCGTAAACGAGTCTGACTTCGCAGATGAGGCGTTCTCTCGGCACCCTCATCGCCTGAAAGACTGCCTTCCTTAATCAGCGTGAGCTGGTGGATTATCTATGCAGATCTGGGTCGTTAGTGCCCCAGACAATGAAAGCAGCCCTGGAAATGCTGTTCAGTCTCAGTCCCTGACATCATTTGCTGCAACAACAGCAGAGGAGCTCATCTTTTTCATCAATAACAGTAATAACAGGGTTCGCCTGTGTAGTGAAATCACCTGTGTAATAAATTCACCTGTGATATAAATTCACCTGTGAATCACAGCCTTTGAGCACCATGCTGTTTGTTCTGGTCTTCAAAGACTGAAAGCATACAGTATCTGTGTGCTTAGATACAATATAAATATCATTAAATCAACAAATGTAATGCACAGAAATGTATTTAGGGTCATTATTTATATAAAATGTATTTCACTGAAAAAGCAGCACAATGCATATTGTTGTAGTGTTACGTCCCAATTGTGAATTGTCCAAAATCAACTAAAACTTGTGCCTAACCCTTATCTTGCTTCAACCCTAACACTTTTCTGACCCTAAATTTAATTATAACCCTAAAGCCTAATTTTAATGGGAGTCATCAGCAAAATGAGATGTTTCTAGTAGGATTGATTTAAAAAGTGGAATTTATTGATATTTATTTGTGCTTACTGGCCTAAAGGCCTTTCTCTGCAGTACATTGCTTGTTTTCATCACTGTTATTTTTATGTTACCGTGGACACCGCTGCAGTGGAATGATTAATTCTACGCATTTTTTTCCCCATTATGAAACTATGGGCATAATCCTAGCAGAGACTGAGGTCTCTCTCAGCTACACTCGAAGTTCCCATTAGCGGATATGAACCGAGTCAGAATCCTTCAGTGCTTAGCAACGGAGAGGAGCAGTGGTTTGTGTGTAGCGTGTGTGATTACGTTAGCACGTTAGCACGTTGACTGAACTGGTCTGGGGCTGGCAGAGGGCGGAGAAAGTGGACGGCCTCCCTTTCAGAGGCGTCGGGTTTCAGGCTAATGGACTACCGAAGCTGAGGGTTCGAGTTTCTCCCAGGGTGCCCGGTCCGAATAATGGTCACCCCATGAGGCTCGGCACAGGCATCACAATCGTAGACGAATTAAAATCGATAGGGTTGTGAAGAGAGGGAATGAAATGAGAGAGGCAGAATGAGAGGACAAATGGGACGGAATTAACAAAGAATAATTTTTTCATAAAACCCAAACATAACTCACGTGCACAGTCATATTTAAACAAACGTCAGAAAGCTCCTTCAGCCTCACACGCTGGCCTCTGTGTAACTTACACATTACTGTTCCAGAGAGGCTAGGCTGGTGAAGGCACTCGCTGTTCAGGATTGAGAGGGTTTAAGCTGGAATACAAGAATCTCCGCTCTGTTGCTCCTTAGGTGCTGTGCAGCAACTAGAGATAAAAATGCCGTTGATAGGGTGTTAAAATGATAAATAAATGCATTTGCTGTGTATTACAGTAGTTAAAGGCATCTTGTTCCTGTAAATGAAAGGGAGCAAGGGGATTTAAAAAGTAGTTTAAGTCACAATGGCTGAACACACAGCTGAGCACGCACTCGCACTAATGCACACTCTTAAAAAATCTCTAAATAGCTTGTAGTACAGGAACTAAATCTGCATTTTTATTCTGCATGAGGAGTATTCACATTGACTAATTGTCAGATACAGCCTTTTAGAACCTTTTAGCATTTTTGTTGAGGAAACTGCGGCTGATAATCTTTTTAAAGCCAGCTGGGAAGATGTTTTATCATAAATCTAATGTCACTTTGAGGCGAGCTATTAACATAAATGAAATATATATTCAGAATGAAAATGAGGCAAAGATTCCTGGCTTATGAGGGTGTCATTAATTGGTTTCTTGGCACAACTGAACAGAAATCCATAAAGAGGGCATTATAATCACCCTAGACAGTGTGAACAAGCATTCTTCCATTACCCTAACAGTAGGAAGCCCTGACTGTGTTGTGCCCTAGTCAGATTTAGCATGTTGAGATAAAATATAGCCTTTACCATGGGAATAAAGCGCTCTTTAGAATTCAGACTCAGTTTCACTCTTCAGTGAGGAAAAGCCCCCAGATGAGCACCACCGCCCCTGATGCTGTTTTCCCAGACTGGAGCCATGCCTCGTGTTTAAATATGCATTCTGCAGCTCTGTAGATGCCGCTGTGCTTTTTGTGTGTGTGTGAGGATGCGTGGCGTGCCCAGCTGGGCTGTGGATTCCCGTGCGCTTCCTGCGAGAGGAAGTGGAAAGGAGAGCCCTGTAGAGACGTGTCCTGCGTGCCAGGCCCGCAGCCTGAGGAGAGCGAGCGGAGTCTGATCCGTGAGTAAGCTCTGCTGTTCTGCTGTAGGCAGCTCCCGCCTTCCTGAAGAGCTGACTGTGTGTCTCAGGAAGCGCGGGAGCGACGACCTCATCTAAAGTCGCTTATTTCCCCGCGGTCAACCCGATTCTGTGACGTTTTTTTTGGAAGCCATTTTCAGCCGATGATGGGGCCCCGCTCTCGCCCCCAGAACCCCTGTAGACTGACAGTTTCACCTCGAGGTGCCGGGTCAGTGAAAGTCCGTCTGTCCGCAGGTCAGCCCGTCCGTGTGGAGGCTCGTCTCCTTACAGAAAGGCGTTTCTGTCTCGCGTCCTCACGAAGAGCGTGTGCTGTCGGAGAGTCAGACTGCTCGTGAAAACGCAGCGGCGAGCCCTGGATTCCTGAGTCACAAGAGGCTCTTCATCTCTTCATCTCTTCCTCTCTGCTGCTCTCTCCTGACAGAGCCCCAGCCTGCGACGATCGGGGGTCTCCGTAGGTAATTTGGGCCCCGCCCCTTTCGCCGTGCTGCCGAAGCTGAGCTCCGCCCACTCCCGTCTCCTCGACGGAGACGGAGAAAGTCGTGTGCCGCTCTGTGTGCCGCTCTGTGTGCCGCTCTGCGTGCAGCTCTGCGCGAACTTCGCAGGAACTCCGTCTGAGATCCGATCGAACGCCAATATAACCGCGAATGAGCCAAAGCGCTCTCTTACCTCGGCAAATCAGAGTCATTCAGTGGTGGAGCGCAGTGTCACCTGATTGGCTCGTACAACTCACCGGCTGCGTGTGTTAGCCCCACCCACTGTTCAGTTCCTGGAGCCTGCGATGGCTTGGCGTGTTGTTCTCGTCAGAACGTGCAAGCCGCTGGGCGCGGCTGCGTTCGCTTGTGTTCCATTTTGTTCTGGTGCATTCTGGGTAATGAGGCTAGAACATTGACAGGCCTGTGTGGAGCCCTGGAAGAGGAAAAGGAATCCCGGCCTGCTCCATGCAGACCTACCTGTTACCTCTGCCGAATGTGAGCATCTCGGGCTGGGCTGAGGATCCAGCTGCTTAAAAAGCATGGCTTTAATGACAGCACTGCTTAAAGTCCAACACACTGCCACAGAAACAACAGAATGAAATTAAGACTCCGGGCTCCTCCTGAGTTTGCCAGAGTTGTTGACAGACTGGGGAGTGCTGCCATTTTGCGCTCCTCCCTTACATCGTCCTGCCGCGTTCTCCTGCGTTGCGGCCTGCCAAATCCTGTCCTTGTTTCCATCCCTGCCTTGTTCTGGCCCCGGGTTCCAGTGGGACCCATCTTATGTATTTCACAAATTGTCCATCGTGTTCATTAATCAAGTGTTCAATACTACAGCTAAGCAAGTGTAGTTATTATTTTACTGTATTTTTATTTATTTTTGCTTTAGCTGTATATTTTAGCCAAGCCCATTTACCAGGAGAAAATGGCTGAAATACCCTTGTGACCTCTCTGTACAGGCAGACAAGGCTTTTTTCGCCTTCAGCAAAGGGTTCAGTTTGCCACTTGCTACATTTCTGATTAAGTAAAAGCTAGAGTCCACTAACCTGCTGAAGTCTACTGTGTGTGTGTGTGTGCTTATGTGTGTGTGTGTGTATCTGTGTGTGTGTGTGTGTGTGTGTGTGTGTGTGTGTGTGTGTGTGTGTGGAGGCGGGGAGGCAGAGGGGTGGAGGGGGGGTGAGGGTGTGTGTGTGTGTGTGTGTGTGTGTGTGTGTGTGTGTGTGTGTGTGTGTGTGTATGTGTGGAGGCGGGGAGGCAGAGGGGTGAGGGGTGTGTGTGTGTGTGTGTGTGTGCGTGTGGAGGCAGGGAGGCAGAGGGGTGGGTGTGTGTGTGTGTGTGTGTGTGTGTGTGTGGAGGCGGGGAGGCAGAGGGGTGGAGGGGGGGGTGGGTGTGGGTGTGGGTGTGTGTGTGTGTGTGTGTGTGTGTGTGTGTGTGTGTGTGTGTGTGTGTGTGTGGAGGCGGGGAAGCAGAGGGGTGGAGGGGGGGTGTGGGTGTGTTGGTGCATGAGAATCCTGCTCCCTGGTGAGTTTCGTGCACAGACTGAGTGGGAGAGTGAGGGGTTTGGCAGGGGGTGGGGGTGGGGGTGGCGGTGGGGTGAATGTAATCAGGCTTCAAGAGCACTGGAGGTCAGGAAGAGATCTGGGGGGTGGGGGGCACCTTTAAGAATGTTCCACTGCTCCTCCACCTGTCTGTCTTTCTCTCTCTCTCTCTCTCTCTTTCTCTCTCTCTCTCTCTCATACATGCATACACACGCACACGCACCACACACACACTCATGCATTCTCACATTCTCATGCGTCTCCCACACACACACTGCCAGGAGCTGGTGGTCTGCTCTTTGTTCCTCCCCTGGGTAGCGGTGCTGTGTATTATAATAAAGACAGAAACCAGTCTGATGTGCGAGGGGAAAGTTTGTCTTTCCCATGACAAACATTTCCAGTGCAGCTCTGAGAAAGGAACTCGGTCAGTTTGGAACATTCCCACTGCTTTTCCCCTTTTTCCAGTTCTCCAAACTGTTACGGCTTCTTTCCATAAAATCTAACGTATAACGCTGACCTTTTTTCTTTTTTTTAATATGTTGAATTGACAGAAGAATATCCTTTTCAAAAACAATCAAGAGGCTCGATCACAAGTTTTCCATGCTTCCATGCCCCCGTGCCCTGAGTGGATGTAGCAGACTCAGAGTATGCCTCAGAGAGAGGTCAGAGGACAAGGTTTTCCTTTTGGCATCCCCAAGGTACGGTGGGACAGAATGCAGCGTTGCCAGGGAAACTCGGGGAAGAGAGACAGCATTCCACAGATGCTATGTCTGAAGGGAAGCTTCTCCTCAGTCCTCAGAGGAAGAGGAGGAAGAGGAGGAGGGGAGCTCTGGAGTATTCCCATTTCCAGTCTCTACACGGCTCTTAAAATAGCTCTCTGTTCCTCTCTTTCTCTCTTTCTCTCTCCCCCCCCCCCCATCTCCTTCCCCTCCTCTGGCTTGTTTAAACACTTGTCTCGTTAACCTCTCTCTGACCCCAGATAGGTCCTCTAAAACTTAACCTTGTTCCAGGAATACTAATGAAACCGTCCCTTTGGTGGGAGTGTAGGGGTATGCTTCAAGCACATCGTTTTCTTTTTCTTTTTTCTTCTAATTCTGCAGAGGAATTCAAATGAAGTGCACTAAGTACTGAACGAAAGCAGTTTGCATCATGTTGAGGCTTCTAATAATAAGAACAAGAACAAGAAGATGAAATGGAAACTAACAGTGGTGGAAAAGAAGGCTGTATATACAGTATAAACAGCGATGCCTCTTTTATAAGTGATACCTGTTATATATGTGGCACAGGTTTTGTAAGCAATGTTGCTTTTATACACTGTGAAATCTGCGCAGGGAAATAGATGCAGGAACATTGATTCACCCAGAGATGAATCAATCAGGCTGTGTGTTCTGTATGTGCACCCATTTCTCTACAAGTGTGTTGTACGCTATTAAAGTAGGCATCACTTTTTATATTAAAAAAAACCCAATGTGCTGATATGTAGACATGCTGTTTACAGATACAGATGAGAATAATGAACTGTACTGATTCTCCATCTCTCTCTCCCCCTCTGTCTCGTTCTCTCTCTCTCTCCCTCTCTTCGCCCCTCTCTCATTCTCTCTCTTCCCCCTCGTTCTCTCTCTCTCTCTCTGTCTGCCTCTCTCCGCACCTCTCATTCTCTTTCTCACTCTCTCTCTGTCCCCCCTCGTTCTCTCTCTCTCTCTCTCTCCCTCCCTCGTTCTCTCTCTCTCTCTCTCTCTCTCTCTCCACCCCTCCCTCAGGTCTGGGGAAGCCGAAGTGGAGGGCCAGCGTTCGGGACTCCTCCCCCACGCCCAGCACGGAGGCGGAGTACCCGGCCAACGGGAGCGGCGGGGCGGAGCGCATCTACGACCTCAGCGCGCCGGCGCTGGTCAAGTTCGGCTACGCGGCGGAGCGGGAGGACGAGCTGTCGCTGGTCAAGGGCACGCGGGTGGTCGTCATGGAGAAGTGCAGCGACGGCTGGTGGCGGGGCAGCTACGGGGGCCGCGTGGGCTGGTTCCCCTCCAACTACGTCCTGGAGGAGGGCCAGGAGGCGTCGGGGGACCCGTACGGGTACCCGCCCGCGAGGCTGGGCGGGGGGGCGGCGCTGGCCAACGGGCAGGGCGGCGGGCGGGCGCCCCAGCTGGTGCAGACCCTGTACCCCTTCAGCTCGGTGACGGAGGAGGAGCTCAACTTCGAGAAGGGCGAGACCATGGAGGTGCTGGAGAAGCCGGAGAACGACCCCGAGTGGTGGAGGTGCAGAAACGGGCGGGGCCAGGTGGGCCTGGTGCCCAGGAACTACGTGGTGGTGCTGAGCGGCGACGGGGGGGCGGGCCCCGGGCCCCGCTCGCCTCAGGCCGGCCTCCTCTCGGGCCCCGCCCGCACCGGCAGGTTCGCCGGCAAGGATTGGTACTACGGCAACGTGACGCGCCACCAGGCGGAGTGCGCCCTGAACGAGCGGGGGCGCGAGGGGGACTTCCTGGTGCGGGACAGCGAGTCCTCGGTGAGTGGGGGGGGGGGGAGGGGGCAGAGTGGGGGCGGGGGGGGGGTTCAGGCAGAGCGGGGGCGCGAGGGAGACTTCCTGGTGCGGGACAGCGAGTCCTAGGTGAGTGGGGGGGGTGGGGGGGGTGGAGTGGGGGCGCGAGGGAGACTTCCTGGTGCGGGACAGCGAGTCCTCGGTGAGTGGGGGGGGGGGCGGAGTGGGGCATTGTGGGAGTTTAAGGGGATGAGAGAGAGGAGGGGGGGAGTTTGTGGGGGGCAGCGGGGAGGACCTGGTCCAGATTATGGGGTCGACAGCCAGCAATTTGAGAGAGAGAGAGAGGGAGGAACCGGGGGGGGGTGTCAGGGTGTGGATGGGGTGTGAAGGGGGGCAACTTTCTGTGTGGAAGAGGACCAACACAAGGCAGAAATAGGAATTTGTGCCGTTATGCTGTGTTATTAATAAAGTGCTTTTGGAAGGGGATGAAGGGGGAGCAGTCTTGGAATGCACTGAAATATTCCTCATAAAAGATTAATTTGTTAATTACCAGCAAAGTTTGTTTTTTCATCAGAATTCTCCTTACCGTTGGTGCTGTGACATTTCAATTTGCATTAAACAAAAAAAAAAACAAATTAAGAGGTGTGGCCAAATATAGTACAGCTACCGTGGAGAGTCAGAAGTACTAGAATCTCCTCTTACCAGAGGAGCCGCATGCTATACAGAGGCTTATTGTGACATCACTGTGACATCACTCTGCCCACAGGTGTATGAGCACAGGCCTCCTCAGGCCTTGTTTTAGCCGAGGTCATGGTTCGCCCCCAATCTGCAGCTGCCACCTGTTTATTTACCACATTCACACAGCCATGATGAACAGTTTAATTAACTTCTTTTGTTTAAAGTGTTTCCAGTTAATCATTACTGTGTGTCTCGTTTTAATCAAGATCTTTGTGTGGGCAGTGATGAGGGTAAAGTGCTTCTGAACAATTCAAACAAAGTGCTTCTGGCTGTGGTTGGTTTGTACGAAGTATGAAGTAATGGCGCCCCCTTCTGGAAATATGAAAGAATCATTGAACTTAAACAGGGGTTTGTACGTACTGTCTTGTGAAGTTTGCAAGTTAAAGAGTTCCTCTTTTCTTTCTCCCTCTCCTTTACTCTTCTCCCTCCCACCTTTCACATCTCTCTCTCTTCCCCCTCCTTCTCTCCCTCTCTCTTTCTCCCACCCTCTCCCTCTTTCTCTCTCTCCTCCTCCCTCCCCCCCTCTCTCGCTCTCTCTCTCTCCCTCCCTCCCTCCCTCTCCCCCTCTCTCTCTCCCCCTTCCTCCCTCCTTCTCTCCCTCCCCCTCTCTCCTTCACTCTCTCTCCCCCTCCCTCTCCCCCCCCCTCTCTCCCCCCCCCCCCTCTCTCTCACAGCCCAGTGATTTCTCGGTGTCTCTGAAGGCCCCAGGTAAGAATAAGCACTTTAAGGTTCAGCTGGCTGACGGGGTCTACTGCATCGGCCAGCGCCGCTTCACCTCCATGGACCAGCTGGTGGAGCACTACAAGAAGGCGCCCATCTTCACCAGCGAGCACGGCGAGAAGCTCTACCTCGTCCGGCCGCTGCTGTGACCCCCCCCGCCCCCGGACCCCGCCCGGCCCCGCCCGGCCCCGCCCTACCCAACAGAAAGCCCGAAGGCAACGAGCCTTACTTCCTGACCTTTTGCTCACCAATCGGAGCCAACCTCTCCGCCTCTCTCTCTATTCCTTTGACATTTATTGAAAGGAATTTAACAGACACTCTAGAAGGTGACTAAAAACCAATCCCAAAGGACTACATGTGATTAAGGGTTAAGGAGCTGGCCAATCACGGAGCCGGCTGACCCAGTTTACTTCCTCTCTTTGTTTTTATTGGATGGCTCTGTGCCTCCTTTGCGTCTCAGTCTCAAGCTTCCTTCCAAAAACCACCTGCGAGGCGCGTCGTCGTCTGTACGAGAGGAGCGTCTTCACCGCGCGTTCGCTGAGGGCACGCGCTGCCCTTTGACCTCTCCTCTCTGAGAAAGCGGGGTCGCCTCTCCGCGTCGCCCCCTGCTGGCGGCCGCACTGAAACGCACCTCTCCGAGCGCTCTCTTCCTGTCCGCCCAAGCCTGCCCTGGAGGCTGTGCGGGACCGCCTGAGCTACAGACACACTTACTGACCCGTTCACAGACCCCCCCCCCCCCGGAGCCGTGCACGGGGCCGCTGTTTTAAGACCCCCGTTGACTTTTGGGGGAGGGGGTGACCGGCCTGTAGCTGGCCACTGTTCATGAGGTGGGGGGGGGAGGGGGGGACGTTTGGCAGAGAGTGGGAGGTGGAGGAGGGGGTAACAACAGGGGAAACCCAAATAATAAATAATAGCCAAATTTTTGCCGAAGTTCAGCCAAATGTGCTCCCTCCGTTTCTCTCGGGCCCCCCTCCCCGCCCCCCCCCCCCCAGTTCTGCTGTTCCACAGACCCTTTCAGTCTCAGAGTTGTATATTCATTTGCCAGATTGTGAACACAAGTTCCTTGTTCCTTATTAATAAAAGGAAAAGAGAAAGAAAGCTTTTTATTTTGGTTGTTTTTTGTTTTGTTTGTTTTTTTGTTTTTTTACATTATCCATGGCCGTTTTGTTGACCAATGACTTCATTTACTTCTCTGGAATTTGCTTTTTATAAATATAACACTGAATGTTTTTGAACATAGTTATTTAATTCTTGTTTCCGCTGTATGTATATTTAAAAGAAAAGGTGCAAATATAAATTGTTTAGACCCCAGCAGCAAGGTACTGTACCTCAAACAGTGTGTTGAGAATTGAAACACTTTTGTTCAATTAAAAGTTTTGCAAAATATGGAACAAGACGTGTGCTTGGATGGATTTGTTGTGGTGGACATGCTTGAATACAGATATCTTTTTACTAATGGCTATAAGGCAAACATGGCTTCATGACATTCATTTATGCTTTATTAGCATTCATAAGTCAATCATGAGTAGATTGGTGGTGTATTTAGTGGATTAACCCAATGCACTGGCAAACAGTGTGGGTTTTAATATTAAGAGGTATCATTTCTGTTCTCTAAAATGGATGACTAAATGATCTTTAGGCTTTGCCTGACGCGGGGGTCTCAAACTCCAGTCCCAGGGGGCCGCAGTCTCTGCTGGTTTTTTGTGATTTCCTTTCAACCAAGCAGCCAATGTAGGCCTCGGGAACAAGGTGCGCGCTGTGCAGACACTGTAGTCGGTCAGTGACTTAAATTAAGCACTTATGTGTGTGTGAACACATCAGAGCCCAGCAGTCACAGCGACCCTACAGGGCTTGAGTTTGAGGCCCATGTCCAAAAGGGAAGCCGAAGGAAGAGAAGTCCATGCACCAGCAGATGGCGCTATGACTATTGGTCAGCCAGCAGTAAAGTGTATCGCACCGCTACCGGCCTTGTGTTTGTACAGCTTGATGAACAGTTGCTGTTCTCATCCTCAGTGCTGGAACATTTGGGACCCTGAAAAAGTAAATATCACATAATTGCCTTGATGTTGCATATTTTCTCTCTCTCTCTGTCTGTCTCTCTCTCCTGTGCACGCTCTCTCTCTTTCTCCTTTCTTTCATGTATTTTATCTAAATCAAGACTGCTTAAAAACATTGTGGTAATGGGGAAGAAAGAGGTTGTCACCTTTTACATTTTAGGGGTCTGTGGTATTTTGTTATGGCTTGTATTTTTCCTTTGTTGTTTGTGGAAGTTAATGTGTGTGCGTGTGTGTGTCTGTGTGCGCATGTGCATGCCTACATGTGTGTGCGTGTGCGTGAGTACATGCGTGTGTACATGAGTGTGTGTGCGTGCGTGTGTGTACGTGTGTGTGTGTGTGTGCATGTGTGCGCGTGTGTGTGACTGAGTGAAAGAGTGAATAGACTCACTGTCTCTGATTAATAGCAGGCAGTGTATTGGGGAGTAGAGCTGACGTGTGGGGTATCGATCGGCTAATGTTCCATTTTTACACCTGTTGCTGGAGCATTGTGTCTGCACAGATTCTGCCTTTCTTTACTTCGCCTCCTCTCCCGCTCTCTCTCTCTCTCAATCTCTCTCCCTCTCTCCCTCTCTCTCCTCTCAATCTCTCCCTCTCTCTCTCCCCCTCTGTCTCTCAATCTCTCTCTCTCTCCCATCTCTCTCAATCTCTCTCTCTCCCCTATCTCTCTCCCTCTCTCAGTCTCTCCCCCTCTCTCTCAATCTTTCTGTCTAGCTCTCTCTCTTTGTCTTTCTCTCACTCTGTCTTGGGGGGGTGGGGGGTGGGGGGGGTTGGGTGGGGTTTTTATGTTTGAGGTGTTTGACGCAGAACAGAACACATTACACTGTTGTCTTTGAGCCCTTATGAAGAGTGTGTAAAGCTGTCATTATCATTATATTTCTATAGCATCTTTATCATTCAGAAGTGAACATTACATTACATTTATTTTCAGACGCTTTTATCCAAAGCGACATACAAAAAAGTGCATTTTCATGGTCATTGGACAACTACAAAAACTCGAAGCTTTACGAAAGATGACTGATTGTTTAAATGCCACTCTCTGACATGACATAACACTTCTCTAGAATTAATGTCAAACCTCATTATTTTTTAAATAATTATATTAAATATTTTTACGTCAAACTTTATTGCAGATTTGCTTTGGTAATAAAGGTCTTATACATGCCTGGATGTATAAAGCTTTCTAAGTTGTTTTTTTTTTTTTAAAGTATTCTATAAGGAATAAAGCAGGAAATGTTGAGTGGTTGTACTGTCTCTCTTGTGGAAAAAACCGAGCAGAGATAAATACTAAGGCTCCCTGCGACTTGAATAATGAGTCAGTTTTCATTCCAATCTGGAACATTGTGATTAGGCTTTCAATGGGAGTAATTCACAGCCCTTTCTCACTGCAGGGGAAAATTATCCACACCCCCTCAACCATGGACTTGTTGTATGAACTGTTGTAGCGTTGTAATTTTTCTTTCATGACACAACCCACAACTCACACACACTCACACACACACACACACACACGCGCGTCACACGTAGTGTCCAGAGTCGCAGCCCCTGAATTATAACAAGGTTTTTTTGTTTTTATTTTTTATCACCCTTCGTAAAGCCACATTATTTTAGAACCAGATCTGCATGCCTTGAATAGCGATGCCCTCTATTCATTTCCCAGGACATTTAATCAGTGTGATTATCTAGTGCTTTCGTTCTCTTTAGCAGTGCGCGCTGTAGGATTCCTTCAGAGAGCGGTAACATTTTTTTTTTTTTAATTCGATTAAATTACAGACTGACTGGTGAAATCTTTGCGGCCCTGCCTGCTGAATGTGTGGACATCCGGTCACTGAGGCTAAGCCACTTGCGGAAAACTCGAAGAAAAAAAAAAAAAAAACAAAGGAAAATGCAATAAAACAAACCTGCATTTGTTTTATAGAAGCACTTTCAGCAACCTCAGTTGGTCAGGAAATTGGCTGTAATAAAAACAAGCATACACAGGAGGCCTCACGACTGAGTTTGAGCAGGAAGTTTGTTTTATTATTGTTTTTGTACTGGCTACTTGGTGCCTTTTTTATCCTTCTTTATTCTCCTATTGACTAATTAATCTCACATTCGGTGATGACGATGATGAGGTAATTACTCTTTTGTAATAAACTCAGTAAAGCGTCAGACTTTAGTGGACTTCTAGTCCTAACTTGGGCTAATATTTCACATGGGCCTTTAAAATTACCAATGCATCGAGGGAAATGCTTGTAAACCAACATTTATTCACTGGCTGTGTTTGAAGAGTGAATTCCCATAATGCACTTGAATGCTGTTCATACCCAATAAACGCACTCATCTTCGCCTCTGAACGCGTCTGCTCTGTCCCTCGGGACAAATATTTAAACAGAGCACCTCGAGAAACAAACTTCAGATGCACCAGCATTTTTACCCCACCCCCCCTGTCCCCAACTCATCATTACCACATGTTCACTGAGAGGAAAAACTAATCTCTGAGGCATAGTTTGTTGATCTGTTTGACGTAGAATCACATTTGGCGTGAGATGTTGCTATTAAGGCGTGCGTGTGTGCTGTGTGCTGAGTTCTGTCTGATTGCTGTTCTGTAAATAAGTGGCAAACTGTCCTGAATGCATTACATCAGAACCAGCCTTCCACTTGACTCAGAATATGATTATTAACCTTTTCAGCCTGTGAGCATCGCATTAAGGTGCATGCATCGCATTAAAGTGCATGCATCGCATTAAGGTGCATGCATCGCATTAAGGTGCATGCATCGCATTAAGGTTGAGCGCTAAAGCCGTGGACTTGGACAGTGACTTTGGGTTTGATGTCACCTTCTTCGTTTAGGATTCTGTTAGGTCTGTATCTGGGCTGGTTCAGTAACAGTTCGGTCTGTATCTGGGCTGGTTCAGTAACAGTTCGGTCTGTATCTGGGCTGGTTCAGTAACTGTTCGGTCTGTATCTGGGCTGGTTCAGTAACTGTTCGGTCTGTATCTGGGCTGGTTCTGTCACTGTTAGGTCTGTATCTGGGCTCGTGTTCTGCTTGGCTCTGGGTGCTTGTAATCACAGGTAACCTCTCCGATTGGCTCATTCTGCTGGAGTCTCCGTGGATACCAAGGCAGATAACGGTCTGGAGTCTGGTGGCCTCTGATTGGTGGAGCTCATGATTCATTGCAGGTGTTATGGAATATATGACCTGGTAAGCCAGGAGGGTTGCTGCAAGTGACTTTGAAAGCCACAGAAGAAGAGACCATCTGCCTGATCCCTTCCCTGTGTAAAAGTCCACAGTGGGCATAAATGTGAAAAGAAAGTTGTGTTTTGTGTTGATGCACAAAATGTGTTTCTAAAACGCCACCCAGTGCCCTTGGTTTCTTTGTTTCTCCCCATTCTCACCTGGTGCCTTTTCTCCTGAAAACCCCGTCGGCCAGATTTTAAGAGCCCCCGTACACGGAATCTATACCTGTGAGATGAAGAGACAAAAAAAAAAAAAAAAAAAAAAAGCAGGGCAGAATGGGGCAGTGTAGTACAATGGGCAATGAACTGGTCTTGTAACCGAAAGGTCGCATGTTCGATTCCCGGGTAGGACACTGCCGTTGCACCCTTGAGGAAGGGCACTTAACCTGCATTGCTTCAGTATATAACCAGCTGTATAATTGGATACAATGTAAATGCTGTGTAAAATGTTGTGTGAGTTGCTCTGGATAAGAGCGTCTGCTAAATGCCTGTAATGTAAAATAACCTCTGCCTGGCTCAGAATGCATCTCACTGAGAGCACAGGCAGCAAGTACACTGCTGACCAAATGCTCTCATTTTCATTTTTAACTCTCAGTCAGCCTTGCCGACCCTATGTAATAAAATGAACCATATCCTAATTTCTATGTATTGGATACCAATACCAATACCTCATTTCTCTCCCACGTTCCTTAATTCTGTGTTCGTATCTGTATTTCTTTCGAGGGTCTCTCGTGTTTCAGGCTAATAAAAGTAGATGCTCGTGAGCGTCGTGGCAAATGAGAGTGAAGTTGCTATCAGCGCGGTGGTGCTGCGGAGCTTGTGCCGTTTGCTTTGCGATGGAGCAGCGAGCGCAGGTTGGTTAGCCCCGAGGACACAGACTGCAGTGTTAATCCTGGTGTCCCTGCTCAGTGTGACCCATCCATCCACAGTGAGCCAACCTTACCTATCTCTCCTTCCCCAGGGGGAATCTCAAATAGTCATCAGGAAATTGAGTTAAAGGATTTGTGTGTGTGTGTGTATGTGAGAGAGAGAGAGAGAGAGAGGGGGGGGGGGGGGGTGTTTATGTCACATTGAGAAACATCCCTGAAGTAGATTTTTTTATCTTTATTGTGTTTCTGTCTATCATCTATAAACTATTTTATTATGCCATTGTTTTAGCTACAGCGGTTCCTTATTTTGTAGCATGTGGGGTGTCAAAACAAGTTTGGGGGGGGGGGATCTTCACCTTCTATACATTCAAACATACCATTTGTCATTAT
Organism: Anguilla anguilla; assembly: GCF_013347855.1. NCBI lineage: Eukaryota > Metazoa > Chordata > Actinopteri > Anguilliformes > Anguillidae > Anguilla > Anguilla anguilla. The sequence goes on along the minus strand of NC_049215.1, from coordinate 31,408,087 downwards.
CGTCTGTTTCGCTGCTGCATACACGCAGAAAGTATTGCATACATACTGTGGAGAACATTATTATCTCTGTTTTGTATAGACTCTCTGAAGCAAGATTATCACACCTACTAGCTTCTCTGGCCAGTACTGGCCAAGCAGTCCCTCAGTATAACCAGTTAGGTTGAGCTTCTGTTTTTCAGTAACATTCTTTGTATCAGTAATATTTTGAGAACTTCTGACCCTTGGAATACAAACTCCCAACTTGGGTTACTTTTCAGAAGAGACCATGATTATGCCTGTAGGCAAAAGGATTGGAAGAAGTGTAACCATGTTATTTTGGTATGTCATTTTCAGGCTTGTGTTTAAAAAAAGGGTGCTACAGAACTGGTTAATAAATGCTTGCAAAAACACTGTCTCTTAATAAATCTGAATCAGGAACTATCATTTCTCATCTGTCTAAATGGAAAATGACATATTTCGCAATGCTTTTTATTTGAATGCAAGACCATGACCACATACTTTGCAGATTTCTAAGTTAGAGTTAGTTGCTGTCTTCATCATGTGAGTCTACCCAAATTGTGAAGGTAAGATTATCATCATAAATACTACAACGATGTTAATTTGCCACTATGTATTAAAGCACATTATCTACAACATAAACAATTATATATACACAACTTATATGATGTGACTGAACAGATATAAGGATATATTATGAATTTTTCTGTTTTTATTTCACTGTGGTTTTTGAATGAACACAATTTTGACCCTTTTTGGACATAAGCATATAGTCTTATGTATTTTTCTTCCATTTTCCATGAAAACACATTATTGATCACAAATATCTTCAAAGTTATTTTAATTCATTTATTTCACCACAGGTGTAATACAATCATGATTGCCTATGCATCCACGTAAAGAAAGTAGCATTTTAAAATCATTGCCACTTTTCACCCTTTTTGGACATAAGCCTATAGTCTTATGTATTTTTCCATTTTCCATGAAAACACATTATTGATCATAAATATCTTCAAAGTCATTTTAATTCATTTATTTCACCACAGGTGTAATACAATCATGATTGCCTATGCATCCACATAAAGAAAGTAGCATTTTAAAATCATTGCCACTTTTGACTCTTTTTGGACATAAGCCTATAGTCTTATGTATTTTTACATTTTCCATGAAAACACATTATTGATCACAAATATCTTCAAAGTCACTTTAATTCTTTTATTTCACCACAGGTGTAATACAATCATGAATTCCTATGCATCCACATAAAGAAAGTAGCATTTTAAAATCATTGCCACTTTTGACTCTTTTTGGACATAAGCCTATAATCTTATGTATTTTTCCATTATCCATGAAAACACATTATTGATCATAAATATTTTCAAAGTCATTTTAATTCATTTATTTCACCACAGGTGTAATACAATCATGATTGCCTTTGCATCCACATAAAGAAAGTAGCATTTTAAAATGATTGCCACTTTTCTGCCTTTTTGGACATAAGCCTATAATCTTATGTATTTTTCTTCCATTTTCCATGAAAACACATTATTGATCATAAATATCTTCAAAGTCATTTTAATTCATTTATTTCACCACAGGGTATTACAATCATGATTGCCTATGCATCCACATTAAGAAAGTAGCATTTTAAAATCATTGCCACTTTTCACCCTTTTTGGACATAAGCCTATAGTTTTATGTATTTTTCCATTATCCATGAAAACACATTATTGATCATAAATATTTTAAAAGTCATTACAATTCATTTATTTCACCACAGGTGTAATACAATCATGAATGCCTATGCATCCACATAAAGAAAGTAGCATTTTAAAATCATTGCCACTTTTCACCCTTTTTGGACATAAGCCTATAGTTTTATGTATTTTTCCATTATCCATGAAAACACATTATTGATCATAAATATTTTTAAAGTCATTACAATTCATTTATTTCACCACAGGTGTAATACAATCATGAATGCCTATGCATCCACGTAAAGAAAGTAGCATTTTAAAATCATTGCCACTTTTCACCCTTTTTGGACATAAGCCTATAGTCTTATGTATTTTTCCATTATCCATGAAAAAACATTATTGATCATAAATATTTTTAAAGTCATTACAATTCATTTATTTCACCACAGGTGTAATACAATCATGAATGCCTTTGCATCCACATTAAGAAAGTAGCATTTTAAAATCATTGCTACGTTTGACTCTTTTTGGACATAAGCCTATAGTCTTGTGTATTTTTCTTCCATTTTCCATGAAAACACATTATTGATCACAAATATCTTCAAAGTCATTTTAATTCTTTTATTTTACCACAGGTGTAATACAATCATGAATGCCTATGCATCCACATAAAGAAAGTAGCATTTTAAAATCATTGCCACTTTTCACCCTTTTTGGACATAAGCCTATAGTCTTATGTATTTTTCCATTATCCATGAAAACACATTATTGATCATAAATATTTTTAAAGTCATTACAATTCATTTATTACACCACATGTGTAATACAATCATGAATGCCTTTGCATCCACATTAAGAAAGTAGCATTTTAAAATCATTGCCACTTTTGACTCTTTTTGGACATAAGCCTATAGTCTTGTGTATTTTTCTTCCATTTTCCATGAAAACACATTATTGATCACAAATATCTTCAAAGTCATTTTAATTCTTTTATTTCACCACAGGTGTAATACAATCATGAATGCCTATGCATCCACATTAAGAAAGTAGCATTTTAAAATCATTGCCACTTTTCTGCCTTTTTGGACATAAGCCTATAGTCTTGTGTATTTTTCTTCCATTTTCCATGAAAACACATTATTGATCACAAATATCTTCAAAGTCATTTTAATTCTTTTATTTCACCACAGGTGTAATACAATCATGAATGCCTATGCATCCACATTAAGAAAGTAGCATTTTAAAATCATTGCCACTTTTCACCCTTTTTGGACATAAGCCTATAGTCTTATGTATTTTTCCATTATCCATGAAAACACATTATTGATCATAAATATTTTCAAAGTCATTTTAATTCATTTATTTCACCACAGGTGTAATACAATCATGATGGCTTTTGCATCCACATAAAGAAAGTAGCATTTTAAAATGATTGCCACTTTTCACCCTTTTTGGACATAAGCCTATAGTCTTGTGTATTTTTTTTCCATTTTCCATGAAAACACATTATTGATCACAAATATCTTCAAAGTCATTTTAATTCTTTTATTTCACCACAGGTGTAATACAATCATGAATGCCTATGCATCCACATTAAGAAAGTAGCATTTTAAAATCATTGCCACTTTTCACCCTTTTTGGACATAAGCCTATAGTCTTATGTATTTTTCCATTATCCATGAAAACACATTATTGATCATAAATATTTTTAAAGTCATTACAATTCATTTATTACACCACATGTGTAACACAATCATGAATGCCTTTGCATCCACATTAAGAAAGTAGCATTTTAAAATCATTGCCACTTTTGACTCTTTTTGGACATAAGCCTATAGTCTTGTGTATTTTTCTTCCATTTTCCATGAAAACACATTGAAGATATTTGTGATCAATAAAGTCATTTTAATTCTTTTATTTCACCACAGGTGTAATACAATCATGAATGCCTATGCATCCACATTAAGAAAGTAGCATTTTAAAATCATTGCCACTTTTCACCCTTTTTGGACATAAGCCTATAGTCTTATGTATTTTTCCATTATCCATGAAAACACATTATTGATCATAAATATTTTTAAAGTCATTACAATTCATTTATTTCACCACAGGTGTAATACAATCATGAATGCCTTTGCATCCACATTAAGAAAGTAGCATTTTAAAATCATTGCCACTTTTGACTCTTTTTGGACATAAGCCTATAGTCTTGTGTATTTTTCTTCCATTTTCCATGAAAACACATTATTGATCACAAATATCTTCAAAGTCATTTTAATTCTTTTATTTCACCACAGGTGTAATACAATCATGAATGCCTATGCATCCACATTAAGAAAGTAGCATTTTAAAATCATTGCCACTTTTCACCCTTTTTGGACATAAGCCTATAGTCTTATGTATTTTTCCATTATCCATGAAAACACATTATTGATCATAAATATTTTCAAAGTCATTTTAATTCATTTATTTCACCACAGGTGTAATACAATCATGATGGCTTTTGCATCCACATAAAGAAAGTAGCATTTTAAAATGATTGCCACTTTTCTGCCTTTTTGGACATAAGCCTATAGTCTTGTGTATTTTTTTTCCATTTTCCATGAAAACACATTATTGATCACAAATATCTTCAAAGTCATTTTAATTCTTTTATTTCACCACAGGTGTAATACAATCATGAATGCCTATGCATCCACATTAAGAAAGTAGCATTTTAAAATCATTGCCACTTTTCACCCTTTTTGGACATAAGCCTATAGTCTTATGTATTTTTCCATTATCCATGAAAACACATTATTGATCATAAATATTTTTAAAGTCATTACAATTCATTTATTACACCACATGTGTAACACAATCATGAATGCCTTTGCATCCACATTAAGAAAGTAGCATTTTAAAATCATTGCCACTTTTGACTCTTTTTGGACATAAGCCTATAGTCTTGTGTATTTTTCTTCCATTTTCCATGAAAACACATTGAAGATATTTGTGATCAATAAAGTCATTTTAATTCTTTTATTTCACCACAGGTGTAATACAATCATGAATGCCTATGCATCCACATTAAGAAAGTAGCATTTTAAAATCATTGCCACTTTTCACCCTTTTTGGACATAAGCCTATAGTCTTATGTATTTTTCCATTATCCATGAAAACACATTATTGATCATAAATATTTTCAAAGTCATTACAATTCATTTATTTCACCACAGGTGTAATACAATCATGAATGCCTATGCATCCACATAAAGAAAGTAGCATTTTAAAATCATTGCCACTTTTGACTCTTTTTGGACATAAGCCTATAGTCTTATGTATTTTTCCATTATCCATGAAAACACATTATTGATCATAAATATTTTCAAAGTCATTTTAATTCATTTATTTCACCACAGGTGTAATACAATCATGAATGCCTATGCATCCACATAAAGAAAGTACCATTTTAAAATGATTGCCACTTTTGACCCTTTTTGGACATAAGCCTATAGTCTTATGTATTTTTCCATTTTCCATGAAAACACATTATTGATCACAAATATCTTCAAAGTAATTTTAATTTATTTATTTCACCACAGGTGTAATACAATCATGAATGCCTATGCATCCACATAAAGAAAGTAGCATTTTAAAATTATTGCCACTTTTGACCCTTTTTGGACATAAGCCTATAGTCTTATGTATTTTTCCATTTTCCATGAAAACACATTATTGATCATAAATATTTTCAAAGTCATTTTAATTCATTTATTTCACCACAGGCGTAATACAATCATGATTTCCTATGCATCCACATAAAGTAAGTAGCATTTTAAAATGATTGCCACTAGTCTTATGTATTTTTACATTTTCCATGAAAACACATTATTGATCATAAATATCTTGAAAGTCATTTTAATTCATTTATTTCACCACAGGTGTAATACAATCATGATTGCCTATGCATCCACATAAAGAAAGTAGCATTTTAAAATGATTGCCACCTTTGACCCTTTTTGGACATAAGCCTATAGTCTTATGTATTTTTTCATTTTCCATGAAAACACATTATTGATCACAAATATCTTCAAAGTCATTTTAATTCTTTTATTTCACCACAGGTGTAATACAATCATGAATGCCTATGCATCCAAATAAAGAAAGTAGCATTTTAAAATTATTGCCACTTTTGACCCTTTTTGGACATAAGCCTATAGTCTTATGTATTTTTCCATTTTCCATGAAAACACATTATTGATCACAAATATCTTCAAAGTCATTTTAATTCTTTTATTTCACCATAGGTGTAATACAATCATGAATGCCTATGCATCCACATAAAGAAAGTAGCATTTTAAAATCATTGCCACTTTTGACTCTTTTTGGACATAAGCCTATAGTCTTATGTATTTTTCCATTTTCCATTTTTAGTTAGTTTTTTTAAATCTCTTAAATGCTGTGAAGAAAGCATGAGATGATTGACAGGAGATTGACAGGAAATAGTTTTCCATGTTCTTTGTGTTTGTGACGTCCGAAAGCGTAGCCCCGGGGGAAACCCTGCCCTTCGAATCGATTAAGGTCCCGCACGCTCGCTTTCACAGGACGGGCACAGATCAGAGAGGAAAAGTCAATACGAATCGCTCCACCGAGCCGTAGATTCCCCCAAAGCCCGACGAAACGGAGCGAAAAGGCGCTGAGCAGTCTCTTCCTCGCTCCAAATTCCCGCTGGACAGCGCGGCAATTTGCTTTCACTCCATCGCCCGCTTGAGATTTCCTCCCCGACATTTCTCGTGTCTTAGTGCCGCTGTCGATTCTCCCACTGCTCTCCTTACCAGCCGCCCCCCACCACCCACCTCCCCCCCCATCCCCCCCCCACCGCCCCCCAGGGCAAACGCCTCCCAAGCTTATCTACTTTGTTATTTTACTTAACAGGGACCATGTCCATCACAACTGATGTGCCAGAGTTAGCCCCAAAGCTAATCTGTTGACCCCAGGGAGGAAAGTATTAAAGTACAAATCACAACAGTAATACTTAATTCTAGGACAATAAAACAAGAAAGAAAGAAATAAATCACAGAAAAAAAAATAACAACACAACAATCCATTTGACAGAATACAATAGCCATTCACAGACAAAATACTAATGGCTGCATGTCTGATTTGCCTTCAGCTATTGTTTCAGTTGAGCAGCAAAACAACTGCAGCCAGTGCTCTCTCTAATGCTCCACATTGACGTTGCTTTGACAGAAAAGGCAAACTGGCCAATCGAAGAGGACGATTTAAACCGTACTGAGAGGACACCTCTTGTTGCTGACCCTTGCCATCCTTATGTTGTCTTTACCACAAAAAAATCAAACACCGCCCTAATGGTGCTGGGGGGAGGTCTTTTATAACAGCTCTTCTATGTTCTGTGATTTCTCCAGCTCAGTGACAGGGGGAACTGCAGAGGTGAAGCTCAGCAGACAAACTGCAGAGGAGAACAAAAGCTAAATGCAAGCAACAAGACCTAATGCACACAATGCACCCAGGCACACAATATTAGTGGGGGGGGGGGGGGGGGGGGCAGGGCAACACAGCCTTTACATCAGCATTATGAATGGGCGTGTCTTCACTTCATTAAATTATGAGGCAATTTCAGCCGTACATTTTTCTGGTTGCGTGCCCCCCTGCCTTTGAGGGACTGCTCTGTCCTTTTCTCTCTCTGGGGAGGACACAGAGAAAGAGAGGATCATGGGAGGAAAAAAAAAAACCAAACAAAACAAAACAGCCACCAGCATTTGCGTCCAAGGAGAAAAGGCTGCGGAAGGGGGTCAGGGGGAGGATTTAGATTTTAAAATCTGACAGAAGAGTTGAAGCAGTTTCGGAGTGATTGTCCTTAACGGCCATCGTGCGAGCGATCGGCCTGGACTCCTGAATGAAGCTGGGCAGTGAGATAAAAGACGTGCTCAGTTATTCTCCAGCAGCACTCCGCTGTCTGCCAGCACTCTTAAAGAACATAACGTTTTTGGACAGCAGCCAACGCGATTAGGGGGTACACTTTGTCAGCACTAATTACCCCGGTGTTTTCACGGACGCGGTTTCCGTGGCGACGGCCAGTCCGGTTTGGGACGGCCCCTAGAAGTTCTCTCCATCTTCGCGGGGCTGTGCTGAGGCTAACTGAGCGATATCCTGAAGGAGAAAAACAGACGGCATAACGGTATAAGACCAAAACGAGCTCTTCGCCGACGACGGTGCCGCCGGCCGCCCTGCAGCGGCGCTCCTCGCGAACCCGAAGGGCGTAGCGGTCAGGAAGCCGCGCGCTAACGAACCCGCGCGCTAACGAACCCGCGCGCTAACGAACCCACGCGCTAACGAACCCGTGCACTAACAAACCCGCGCGCTAACAAACCCGTGCGCTAACGAACCCGCGCGCTAACGAACCAGCGCGCTAACAAACCCGTGTGCTAACGAACCCGCGCGCTAACAAACCCCCGCACTCCGCCGTCTTCGCCATAAATCTTTGATGATCCGCCAGCACCGCCGCCGTGCTCGAGGTCTCAGAAGGCACCTGAGCGGCTGCTGAGTCTGACTGACAGCGGCAGCCGGGAGGCTTGTTATCGCACGGCCGGAGGGGGCGTTCGCGGGGGGGGAGGGGTGCGTGCGCAGGGCGTGTTCCGGTGCTGCGAGAGGGGGCCCGCGCTGTCAAAGTCCCTTCATTCGCTCTTCAGCGGGAAGACAGCCGGGGGCAGAGGGGGGCCTGCTGGGGGCCTCCCGGGGGCAGAGGGGGCCTGCCGGGGGCAGAGGGGGGCCTGCAGGGGTCCCGCTCGCTTCCTACGCCCTGGGGCGCAGATCCAGTAAAAGCCCCCCGTGCCGATGGCGACGGCGACCCGGGGTTCCAGGCGAGAGAGCTCCGGAGCTCCCAGCGTCTCCCAGGAGACCGAAGAGGAGGGGGTGGGGGTGGGAGGGGGGGTGACACAATGGGGGGGGGGGGTCAGAAGAGGTGGAACAGTACTTATATTTGCCGACTCCTCTGGACACAGGTTTTGGAGCTTTCCTCAGGAATTCTGGGAACATTGCCATAGACTCCATTAAATTACATTACATACACTACATTACAGGCATCACACCGAGCCAGCCAGCCTGGAGCGTCTCGGCAAGCAATGCAAAGCTTGCTCCTTCCCCAGAGCAGGAAACATGCCTGCATCACGAACCATCCATTCATGTAATAAAATCTTCAGAGTAATGAACGATATTAACGAATGGCGAGGTCAAGAACGTGACCTCGCAGCTCGCAGCTCGGAGGACGGGAGGGGAAGACAGGAAGAGGACTCGCACGAGAGCGCGGCAGGAGCGATGGGGGCCGGGAGGTCAGAGGTCATCTTTTACTCCCGCGTAAGAGCCTGAAGGGCCGACCGGTCCGAGACGTCCCCCTTCCCGTCCGGCGCCTCGGAGAGCAGGGGTCAGCGTGTAAAACTCTCATGCTAGTGCGGCGTTAGCGTTTTTTCCCGCTCGAACCCGTCCCCGCGGCTCGCTGCGTTCCGACTAAACGCCGAGCGCGAGGCGCTGAGCACAGTCAGCAGCCACAGCCCGTCCATCTCCGGCAAAATCACCTTCTGGCGCAGGGCTGCCCAAACCAGTTCATTAAGCTCATCACTGGCCCCCTGACTGACTGCGGAGGGACTGCATTTTCAGAGATGGCCGGCTTGGTTTCTATACGAGAGCTTTGTGTAATCTTATATCACATATACGGGGCAGGCGACAGAAACATCAGTCCTCAAAGCAGTGATGTAAGACTTTACAGCACACCATTTGTACAGAATATACACGCCAATATGCGCCAAACGGATCTTTCTTTTGTCAATATTTTATTTAAACAGAGTATTCCCCAAGTAGTCAGCAATACAATCATCTTTCTGTAGTAGAGCATGCTCAGAAATCCTCCCGTCTGAATTCACTGTCCACACACCGCCACAGAAACAAACAACTCCAACGTTTCTATTTGCACACATTTTAGCTTAGCTAAATTTATACATAATTTAGAACAAGACTGTAAAAGTTTTCAAAAATGAGAAAGACAAAGAGGCCAGTGTTCTGCAGCGTCTGGGACTGGAACCAAAGCACACGTGGTAGTGTCCATGACTGGAATCCAAGCGCACGTGGTAGTGTCCATGACTGGAACCCAAGCGCATGTGGTAGTGTCCATGACTGGAATCCAAGCGCACGTGGTAGTCTCCAGGACTGGAACCCAAGCACACGTAGTAGTGTCCAGGACTGAAACCCAAGCACACGTGGTAGTGTCCAGGACTGAAACCCAAGCACACGTGGTAGTGTCCAGGACTGGAACCCATGCGCACGTGGTAGTGTCCGCTGCTGACCCCAGGAGTAAACATGTATCATCTTAAGTCGACTTAAGTAAGACCAAGCTGAATAATTTCTCTTACATAAAACGAAGACCTCTGGAGCGAAGAAAGCTTGTACAAAAAAACACACAGAAAACAGATCACACAAAACAACCTCGCATCAGGCTCCCCAGCACTGGGCAGCTCAACTTCAGTTTTTCTTTCTTTTTTTTAAATAAGAAAATCCAACAGGCGAGGACTGCGGCTAAGTTTTAGGAGTTGCCCGTCGATCTGGGCGTGTCCGTCCGTCCGTCCGTCTGGGCGAACGAGAACGGTTACCGGTCTGCTATTCGCTGAACGCAAAGGTTGCGGCGGCTCGGAGCGCAGGATTTCTTCTTTGGGGGGGGGGAGGAGGGGGGGGGGGCAGTTTTGCGGACCCGTCCCTCACGTGTGTCTGGGCCGGCCCTTCTTCATGCGGGCGGGCTTGGGTTTGGGGATGTACTGGTTATTGGCCTGGTGCTCCAGCTCCCTGCTGAAGTACTGGATGGTCTTATTCAGCCCCTCCTCCAGCGGCACCTGTGAATGCACACGGTCAGCCACAGTCAGCCATGATCAATTACGATCAGTCACAGTCAGGTAGTGAACGACAGTCAGCCAGGATCAGTCACGGTCAGCCTGGATCAGTCACGATCAGTCACAGTCAGGTAGTGAACTACAGTCAGCCAGGATCAGCCTCAGTCAGCCAGGATCAGTCATGATCAGTCACAGTCAGGTAGTGTACTACAGTCAGCCAGGATCAGCCTCAGTCAGCCAGGATCAGTCATGATCAGTCACAGTCAGGTAGTGTACTACAGTCAGCCAGGATCAGTCATGATCAGTCACAGTCAGGTAGTGAACTACAGTCAGCCAGGATCAGCCTCGGTCAGCCAGGATCAGTCATGATCAGTCACAGTCAGGTAGTGAACTACAGTCAGCCAGGATCAGTCATGATCAGTCATGATCAGTCACAGTCAGGTAGTGAACTACAGTCAGCCAGGATCAGTCATTACCCACAGAAATATAACAAACGGTGCTGAGACGACTATCTAACTCGCGATTGAGCGATGGTGGCTATACATAAATACTGCGTGTGTTTCATATATTATGGGAGAGTCATAGCTACTGTGTTTTATATGAAGGGAGAGTCATAAATACTGTGATTAAATATGATAGGAGTCACTGATACTGTGATTTATATGATGGAAGAGTCGTAGATACTGTGTTTTATATGAAGGGAGAGTCATAGATACTGTGTTTTATATGGAGGGAGAGTCACAGAGATTGCGGAGGGACCCACCACAGGTTCCCAGCCCAGCATGAGTTTAGCCTTGCGGATGTCCGGGCGTCGGCGCTGGGGGTCGTCCTGAGCCTCCGGGAGGAACTGGATCTGACTGCGACTCACTGAGGGAGGGGAGACAAGAACACACGCTAATGAAAATGAAAACTTCCCATTTTGATTATTACCAAAACCATCAAACCACACAGATAACATTCCCTTTAATTTAAAAAATGAAATAAATAGCCCGCCGTGCGCAGACAGCAGTAGCTGCTTCTCTCTTTTTATTCAGAGTTCTGAGTCCACTTTTTGCTGCACAGTCCCTGGGCGTTTTTTTATCCTGTACTGGTGATACAATGGACCGATGTGCCCTAGCTCCTCATCGCTGTGATCAAACAGCATTTCTGTACTGCTTCCATTGCTGTAAAATATTCCTTAGTGATCTCTTCCTTCTTCCCGTAGCAGTCAAGCGTCTCTCATGCCCACACTAACTACTGACTGGCTCAGATTCTAAATCACCTCTGATTGGCTGCATTGGCTACCAATCATTAGTGGACAAAATGGAGGCTGACATTAGATCTTCATACAGGGGATGGATTTAAAAAAAAAAAAAAAAAGCATAGCCAATGCACTGCACTATCCAGATAGCGCATATTGCCCCTCCATTTACAATCGGAAGGCAGCATGGGACGGAGAAGTTCTATTTGTGTACTCTTAAATGCAATTTTAGCCTTCTGATAGCTCGCATGGTTGTGGAGATAAGGTACTGCTATCATAAATACGGGATACACAAACGCGTCGGTGCCGACAGGCTCGGTTTGAAAGGGTTAATATTCGAGCGCCCTTATCGGGCTCTCTTATTTATTTATTTATTTATTTATTTATTATTCCTGTAACTGCAGAACTTTTAAAGTGAAAGTTCTATTTAATTCCAGCTTGCCTGAAGGCAGACCGATATCAGCAGGGAAACAGTGCCTCACATTTCAGAAATACCCACAATGCACTCCATCGCCGGGCATTTACCAGCCTATTGGCTGAACCCCCACGGGAAGAAAAGGCCAATAACCCCCCCCCCCCCCCCCCTCACTGGGGGTCAAACAGTCCAGATTAACATCCTAATTTATTCTAATCTCCAGTTAATAGTGCATGGAGAGTCATGCTCATGCTTGTGTAAAACATGTACTAAAAACAGTGTTACGTCCCTCCGTCTATTGAAGGCAAGGAGGAAATGCCTGGTAATTCAAATAAACGCCAGTCTGCAATATGAGCCGGGCGGCCAACATCCCAAACACTGTTTGGAATGAGCAGATCAACAGGCTACCCGTAGGCTAGCACTACGCTAACACTTCACCAACAGCTTTATTTGTCATGTCAGTGGGGCTCCTGAATGAGAGAGAAAGACAGAGAAGAGAATTAAAGAAAGAGAGAGAGAGAAAAAAATGTGAGAAAGAAGACAGTCAGAGAGAACGAGCGAGAGAGAAGAGAGGGAGAGAGAGAAAGCGAGAGCAAGAGCGAGAGAGAGAGAAAGGGAGAGAGAAAGAAAGAGGCAGTCCAGGGTTTTGAGAGGATGGAGAGATATGATGACGTAGTCACCATGTTGACCCAGGACTACTTACCGACCAGGCTCTTAATAAGACGGGCAAATTCCAATATGGTGTGCTCTTCTGGGTTCCCCTGTAGAACAATAACACCAGAAGAAAAGAATCAATAGAAAGCAATGCACACAATGGGCGTCAGGTCTGCAATAACATTCCTCTGTGTTCTCCTACCGCCTGCAAACTGTGCTCATCACAAAATGTCAGCAGGTCCAAAGCCTGAACTGCCAAAACAAGCCCCAGGCCGCACAGAGCACTCTGGAAACCGCAACCACGAGCGTCAGCATGCGGTCGAACTCTCTGTGATGTTCAAGAGCTTCAGCAACGTGAACAAACTAACTGAAGCGTAGGCCACTTGAGATGAACGCTGTTTATTTCATTCATGCAAATAATGAGGTCAATCACATCGAAGAAAATTGACCACTTGCGTGTAATATTTCATTATTATGCTCCAAAATGTCAACCGGTATAATCTGACTTAACAATAGTGGATCCCCACAGTATTGTTCTGATGCAACAATGTAACAAAACACACATTTACGTGAAGTGGTCCTTCAGTCCAGCTCAACTCTGCTAAATTAGCATTTAGCCTCTGTGCCGAGGGTGGTCTAAAAAATTACAGAAACGGCATTTACCACAGAAATAGCCTCTTCCAAGAATAATTTTCAAAAATAGCAATGCAATTACTGGGTTAAACATGCTCTGCCCAGAACTCTTCCACCCAATTCAGCATATATCTGTCTCTCTCTGTGGATAAAGCATGAAGAGGTCCACAGCTGTTTCTAACAGGTGACAAGTCATGCTGCCCTTCTTTGTGCTTTTTTCCAAGATGCTGCAGATCTTCGGCATAGCGTGGCGTATAGTGACCGGATGTCCAGCGCCCCCTGCTGAAACAAGCCCAACGGCGCATGGCCTCAGGTTTAAAAAAAAAACCCCCAGGAGACTCACCAAGTTGACGGGGCTGCTGATGTTACTGTTCATTAAGGACACCAGCCCGTTCACCAAATCACTGCACAGAAAGAGGGGCGAGAGAGGGAGAGAGAGAAACGTAAGCCTTATTTACTGTAAAAAAAAAAAACACCAGAAATCTAACCCTAACCCCCCCCCCCCCCCCCACTCTGCAGTAGGCCCCTTAGGGAGCGACGAGCAGCAGACCCCTGTGGTGAGGAGCAGTCGGCCCGGGCAGAGCGGCTAAGTGGTCTAACCTCTCAGCCTCGGTGACATCACACTCGTTTAGCAGAAACTGAACACGCAGCCTTCACCACAGGACGACCGCTCTACCAAGGACAGAGGAGTACCACATGACTCATGGACAGAGGAGTGCCACATGACTCATCTACAGTACCCACAGAGAGCTTTATCACACCACTCTCCGTATACTGTAGGTACTGCGGTGGACAAAAATCGGTCCCCATGGCGACACGCTGTGGCACTGCCGCAAAAACAACCTGAACCACGATACAGCCACAGTTTCACCACGGGCATGCAGATGGAAGCAACGTCATCTTCATAACACTGGACTGCCATACGCAGTACTGTAAGTATGTGTGTGTGTGAGAGAGAGAGTGTGTGTGTGTGCGTGTGTAAAACTTACAACCCGTTATAAACTACACACACAATTAATCTTTAATTAAATGGAGGGCAATACTCGTTAAAAAATTTGCAGATATAATTAATACATATATGCTGCATATTTCAAAATGCACAGAATGAGCATTTTTGCACATTTTATGTATTCTGATGTGTGTCTCAGTCAATCATAAAAAATGTTAATTATCGAGATGCTGACAGAATTAATTGTTGAATTGGCTGGCAAAACAAGGACCATATGGCTGTTTCAATGTGAGTGGGAAATAACGATGTTTCCAGGAGATAACACCTCCACTCAGATCAGCTCATTAACAGTTTCTTTTTTTCCCATTTTAAAAGATCTTGACAGAACGGTCCGTCTTGTGGATAGTGGGATAAAATCTATTTCTGCCAATCCATGTTTTATAAAAAAAAAAAATAATTCTTGTTTCTCATTAGGAAACAGAATACAGATGTAAACGATAATGAAATACCAAGTAAGGCAGCGTCTGTGGACCTTCGTGTATGGCAGTGATCACCCCCCTCACCCCCCCACCCCCCCCCCGCCCCCTCCCTCGCCCCCGCCCCCACGCAGCCACCTCGGTCAGCTCTCTGACGAGCGAACGGACACAAACTTTGGCTCCAGCTGCGTCTCTCCTGTCAGGCTGCTCCCTTTGAAAAATCTACCGCTTGGCGGTGATGAAACAAGCTTGTTTTAATTTAATCCACTGTCAATCAACTCCGTGAGCTGCAAATGTGAGACCTAGCCTCGCCTGTCCAGGACACGTGAGCCGCATTGCTTTTCGGTTGTCAAGGGACACGCACACGCACGCTCAGACACACATAAGCGCACACACACACACACACGTTAATTAATGAATTGCCTTTATATAGCACTTTTCCAAACTTCCAAACGCTCAAAGTGCTTTACAGTGATGAAGGGGAACTCACCTCACCCACCACCACACACACACAGACACACACACAGACACACACACATCTAATTCCAGTCAACACTGAATACTACAGGGACAAAGAAGGCATACCTTTTTAATCACACCGCATATGAATATAATGTTTCAGATGGATGGTAGAGATTTACTTCAGGTACAACATAAGGATTCTGAAGTTAAAGGTGGAAAGCCAACCTCTCTGTTGCAGAACAGTGATCAAAAGCATTTATGCACCAGAGCGGGATTCAAGCTTTTATTGTGACAAAACAACTCCGGGGCAGATGCACCAATTACCTCCTGGGAATGGGAGTCACATGACAGCATGGAGGAAAAACCACAC
Organism: Anguilla anguilla; assembly: GCF_013347855.1. Lineage (NCBI taxonomy): Eukaryota > Metazoa > Chordata > Actinopteri > Anguilliformes > Anguillidae > Anguilla > Anguilla anguilla. The sequence goes on along the minus strand of NC_049215.1, from coordinate 31,392,318 downwards.
AGGTTCAGGATTCCCGGCTGACTGACAGGAACAGGAAATAAATAAATGGCTGCCGCTCTAAGTATCCTGCACACCTTCAAGTGCGCAGAAGGACTATCAAAATACAGGCGTTAAAAACTCCTTCACGCTTTTATTTCTATAAAAGGTGGGAAGGGCTTCACGATACACTGGAGAAATAACTCAGAAGTGTTTGTGGACGGAAGCACAGAAAGCTGTAAAAAGAAAGAAAGATAGAAAGAAAAACAAAAAGAAAAGAAAAATCCAAGTGGCTGGATTCAGCCAGGCAGGCAGAGAGCCACACGCCCATCTCGCGCCTATGACGCGTCTCATATCTCTACGGCGTGGCTGGCGTATGCAAGCTCTCCTGGGAACGAAAAGATTCGGCAAATACAAAGCTCCAGCCCCCTCTGTCCCCCCCCTTCCCTCCCCCAACACCCCTCTATCTTTCTTCCCTAGGGAGAAAGAATTCAGTTCTCTTCGATTCTGGCAAAAACTGACACAATCTCAGAGGGTAGGAGAATTCATATAGGCCCATCTGAGAGCTGGAGCCTATCAGGCATTTATGTCACATACTCTGGAAAGCACCTACACACGCCGGAACTGGCAGCACGTCATTGGCCGAGCAGATCAGGCCACACCCCCCTGCCCGCCTTTTAACCCATTACGTTATTTAGCAGATGCTCCTATCCCAAGCAATTTACACAGATTACATTCTTCCACATACAATCCACCTATACAGCAGGATATTTACGGAAGCAAGGATTGACAGAAACTAATTCTCCCAGCCTGCCGCCCCCCCCCACATATTTAGCTGATGTGCCATGTGGCCCCCCCCCCCCCCCCCCCCCCTTCTAAACCCTTCTCACACATCACAGCCTTTCAGTGTCCAGGGTCTGGAGCCCAAATGGACAAACCATGTTCTCACTCCATTGACATGGCATGATGGGCCTTCTCCCCCCCAGAAACACCAGGGCGGCTGGGCTGAAGGACAGCTACCAGACACGGGAAAGGAGATGCGCGCATGATGGGGCAGGAAGGGGGGGGGGCGAGGGAAGGGGCAGACTGAAGGACAGAGAGGACAAGCCCCCCCTCCTGAACCAGAGGAGTCCCTGGACTGAATGCCAGGTAGGCTCTGAAACCCCAGGGCCTTCGAACACAAGGTCTTCACTGCCCCAGTCCCCAGCCACTGCCCCTGTACTGCACAGCACTGCCTTACAAAACCTCCAGCAAGGTGTGCATACGGAGAGCTCACACCTTCACATAAACGAGTGAGCACTGCGTGAGTACTGCGTGAGTACTGCGTGAGTACTGCGTGAGTACTGCGTGAGTACTGAGTGAGTACTGTGCGAGTACTGTGCGAGTACTGAGTGAGTACTGCGTGAGTACTGCGCGAGTACTGTGCGAGTACTGTGCGAGTACTGTGCGAGTACTGAGTGAGTACTGAGTGAGTACTGCGTGAGTACTGCGTGAGTACTGCGTGAGTACTGAGTGAGTACTGCGTGAGTACTGAGTGAGTACTGTGCGAGTACTGTGTGAGTACTGCGTGAGTACTGCGTGAGTACTGAGTGAGTACTCAGTGAGTACTGAGTGAGTACTGCGCGAGTACTGCGCGAGTACTGCGCGAGTACTGAGTGAGTACTGCGTGAGTACTGCGTGAGTACTGCGCGAGTACTGAGTGAGTACTGCGCCAGTACTGTGCGAGTACTGTGTGAGTACTGTGCGAGTACTGTGCGAGTACTGTGCGAGTACTGAGTGAGTACTGCGTGAGTACTGCGTGAGTACTGAGTGAGTACTCAGTGAGTACTGCGCGAGTACTGCGCGAGTACTGAGTGAGTACTGAGTGAGTACTGCGTGAGTACTGTGCGAGTACTGAGTGAGTACTGCGTGAGTACTGCGTGAGTACTGTGCATGCTGCGCTGCGTGGTTTTAAAAGCGCTGCTCATTTTACCCGGCCTTCCTCCTTCGTCTTCGTCGAGGGCGTGAATAACCTCCGAGGCCAGTGTGTGTGATCTTAAGCCGCGATGCTGAAGTGCGAATCGAGAATTAAAACGTGGAAAAAGAACATTAAATTATCTTTGGGGTTTTAAAAATATATGAACTCCCAAGATAAAGCTTTAAATATTCATAAATAAGGCGCAGAAGTGGCGAGGTACATCGGCCAGGAAATCCTAAAGATATATTATTTTGCCTTTCATCATCTTTCGGCTCAAAAAAAAACAAAAAAACCGCTGATGCACCACTTTGCTGTACATTTCAATAATTCTTTTCTTTTAAATAATTCTTTTTCATGAGGAGCAAAGAACAAAGGAAGAATCGCGTTGCATAAGGATTCCCTCTGAAAAAAATGGCTCTTCCTCGAGTGCGTCTCCAGTGTGTCTCCAGAGCGGACGCAGACGAGACCCTGAGAGGAAACTCAGGAGTCACGAGCTCCGTTCCAAACTCTGTTCCAAACTCCTAAATCCAGCACCGGCCCGGGGGAGCAGTCAGAGAGGACGGGGGGGGGGGGGGGATCGCCCTTTTAAAGTCCGCTTAAAAACAACAGCTCTTCTAATTTATTTATTCAGTCACAGTATGACTTCCTGAAGCGGGCTGGACAACAGAAAACACCTCTTCAGAAAGGGGGGGGGAGAACCCCCATACGGGCTTCTGTCATCTCCTTCCTCTCCAAACCTTCTGAACTGCACGCACTCACACAGGACCTGGGCCAAATCCGTGACTGAACAACAGCCTCACCATGCAATCGCCACACAGTGTATATACAGGAAAAGGAAGCACAGCAAGCCAGCAACATAAAGCCAACTGAAGGCATTCACAGAGCAGAGCATTTAAGCTCAAAACATTTTTTAGAAATAAAAACGCGCTTATGTCCGGTGGACAAAATCGTTTTTTTCCATGCAAACAAATCGTTCTAGAAATCATTTGCGCTTTTTGTTTCCCATGTTTGAAATTCCGTGGCTTGATTTTACGCACCTGTCAGCAACAGGCGTGGCTGACATACCCCAAACACACCAATCAGAAGGGGTGTCTGTCCACACACTTTTGGAAATGTAGTGTATCTGTCTTTATATTCTGAATATCATAAAAAATATAAAGGGGAGCAGTCCTCTTAGACCCTGGCAAAACTGCTGTACACTCTCAATAACTCAAGTGCCCAATGCTGTGACTGTGGCCCTAACCACGGGTGATGCTCATTGGCTCTTCCCTCCTGTCACTCGACGAGGAGGCGGTCCGTTGGGAGTTTCAGGAGCTGTCTGTCATCGTGCCAGAGCAGAACCTCGATCGACAGGTCAGGTTCCTCTCGTAACGAGCAGGAGAAAATGGCAGACCACAGGCGGGAATCTGGACAGATTAGAATCGACTCATCTGCGCATAATTTCTATTTTTCTTTTTTAAATTTCAGGTTGTAGTTCAGGTCCGATCGTCAGCTTGGCGTTATGCCTATTGATCCTCTTTTCTGATGAGGACAGGACGCCCCGCAGAAGCCAGACAGGGAGGGGATATTAAACAGATAAGGGCCACCTTCCGCTCCTCCGAAACCAGCTGCTCGGCCACTCAATCAGCGCTAAATATTTAATTACCTAATCTATAAAAACATTCAGCCTTCTCAAACAGCACAGGATCATTTATTGAGACAACAAAGGATCCGACCAATGCTCAAAACAACCATTCCAGTCTAACAAAATTATGGATTTGCCTGAGATTGCCCTTCATCATCACAGCAGTTCTATCAGACTCCCACCCTCTCCGAAAGTATTCAAACAAATAATTATAATGTTCAGAGAAGGGAACGGACTGACCTACAAAACCTGCTCTGTTATCCAAACACAACGAGCAGCACTCCTTCCTCAATGAGTGCTTAGTGAAAACAATGAGGAAAATAATACAGTATCATAGTGGTTAATTACTATGATAATGCATTTAAATAGATTTTTTTTTTTTGCAATTGATTCAATGGGTTAACTGGATTCACTGTCTGACGGCTTGCTTAGGACTGTGGCCACAAACAGCTTTAGATTGCAGTGACTGAAGACAGAAGTGAGCTCAGCACAGACAAAAAATGAGCACAGTACAGACAGCACAGACAGAAATTAACTCAGTACAGACAGAAATGAGCATAGTACAGACAGAAATAAGCGCAGTACAGACAAAAATGAGCGCAGTACAGACAGAAATGAGCTCAGTACAGACAGAAATTAGTTCAGTACAGACAGAAGTGAGCTCGGTACAGATAAAACTGAGCTGAGTACAGACAGAAGTGGGCACAGACAAAAGCTGTGTCTAGATTAAAAATCTCACGCTGATCTCCTTTATTGATGCCAGAATTGAAAACACTACACACATTTAAATACTACACATACAGCTGTATTAGTTTTTTTTTTATAATCATGGCAATGTATCTGGCCTTAATTAAAAAATGAAAAACCTTAATTGCTTGTACTGGTCTCAAATAAAGAACGTATGTACTACTTCTATCTTAAAGAACAAAATATCTTCTATCTGAATCTGAATGTAATTGCTGCTTTTGTCTGAAAATAAAGAATGAATTCACTGTTTCGATCTCAAAATGAATGTAATTGCTGCTTCAATCTGAAAAAGAATGCATTCGCTGTTTCTATCTCAAGATGAATGTAATTGCTGCCTCTGTGTGAAAATAAAGAATGCATTAGCTGCTTCCATTTTAAAAGAATGTATGACAATGGCCGCTACCATCTGGTGGAAATACAAGCGTGTGATAAAGCTCCAGACACCTAAACAACTGAGAAGGACAGAATATTCCTATAGATAAAAACACTCCACGACCGACTCATACTCTCACATTCAAGAAAAACTACTGTTAAAAAACCCCCAGAATTCTCCTTCCATTGAGGACCTCGTTTTCACTCGTGAGCCCAGTCTGGACAGGATGGGCATTGGAGGATGAGGTCGAGAATGTGTTTTTTTATCACTGCGCATCAGTGATTTCAATGGCCAATCCGTAGGGAAAAAGCTTTTCTCAAAATTACTGAGGGTCCAGCGTTAGGACTGCGGGTACAGTGTTAGGACTGTGAGTACAGTGTTAGGACTACGAGTACAGCATCAGGACTACGAGTACAGCGTCAGGACTGCGAGTACAGAGTTAGGACTACGAGTACAGTGTTAGGACTACGAGTACAGTGTTAGGACTACGAGTACAGTGTTAGGACTACAAGTACAGTGTTAGGACTGCAAGTACAGCATTAGGACTGAGGGTACAGTGTTAGGAATACGCGTCCAGTGTTAGGACTGTGAGTACACTGTTAGGATGCGGGTACAGTGTTAGGACTACGAGTACAGCGTCAGGACTACAAGTACAGTGTTATGACTACGAGTACAGTGTCAGGACTACGAGTACAGCGTCAGGACTGAGGGTACAGTGTTAGGACTGAGAGTACAGTGATAGGACTACAAGTACAGTGTTAGGACTGCGAGTACAGCGTTATGACTGAGGGTACAGTGTTAGGACTAAGAGTACAGTGTTAGGACTGAGGGTACAGCGTCAGGACCACAAGTACAGTGTTAGGACCACGGTTCCAGCATTCTGCTCAAACCTGCTTCTAATAAAAGCTCCTAGGCTGAAACTGAGCATGGAACTGGCCTTACCGCCATTATTGGGAAATTCAGCTCCCATACAAACTATATGACAAGGAACATTAGATACTGCGCAAGATTACTTGTCTAAAGCTGAAAAAACAGACAGAACCTGGCGAGGGATTCTGACAGGTCATTAAATTACAGCAGAGTCTGTTAGCAAATGAACATTCATTCTGAAATCCCCAGTGATAACGCACCTCCTCTCAGGTAACGGTGATTAATTTTTAAAGAATCCTTTTCTCTCTCCTCCTTTCCTGATTGCTGCTATGTCTCCTATGGCCCTGCAGAGGAACTCTGGGTAAAAATCCTTCTGATAAATCGGGGATAATGAAGTATGAGCGCTTCAGAGGAAATGCCCTCTGCTCTCCTTACCCAGCTATCAGCAACAGCTCAGCTGCAGCAGGCACGCGCACGCACGCACACACACACACATACACAGATGCACGCACGCACAGACACACACAGACACACATACACACGCACGCACGCACACACAGACACACACATACACAGACACTCACACGCACACACACACACACACAAAAACAGACACACACACTCGCACTCACACACATACACACGTGCACGCACGCACACACACACAAACACAGATACACACAGACGCACACACACACACATTCACACACAAACAGACGCACACACGCACACACAGACCCACACAGACACATTGTTGTGACTGTATTCACTTTATATTAGTCTATTTTAGTTTTTGTTGTTGGAGGAAAAACCATATTTAAAAAATAATTATTCAATATATAATATTTTTTAAGGTTTTAAAATACATGTGGAGGGGACCAGGAATAAATACAGGTACACAGTTTAGAAGGCAAACAGTCTCTCTACTGGCCAATATTACACAGTATCCTGCTGTACCTGACACACTTGTGTGTCTCACTACATTGCATTACAGGCATTTAGCAGACGCTCTTATCCAGAGCGACTTACATACAGCATTTACATTGCATCCATTTATACAGCCGGATACAAACTGAAGCAATGCAGGTTAAGAACCATGCTCAAGGGTACAACGGCGATGTCCTACCCGGGGAATCAAACCTGTGACCTTCGGGGGACAAGACCAGCTCCCTACCCATTACACTACACTGCCGCCCCAAAAGTGTCACAGTCTCCATTGTGTCATCTTTTATTGTGACCTTATTTTCAGAGAGGCATGAGCCCACAGACTGCGCGCGCGTGCGAGGCACCCACCTGACATACTGGAAGGCTCTGGTCTGGGATCCTGATCCATAAACCTGAAATTAAACAGAGAGCAGAAAAGACAAGACTGTAAAACACGCCCGTCAAGGACAGGGTTTCAGAAACCGACGCGGAACACACACCAGGTGAGGGGGTGTAAATAAATAAAACACACACAGAACCCCGAAGCCCGTGGTTACATCATAACAAATCAATTAGACCAAAAATAAAAAACTGGATGGAGAAACGGAACAGAACATTAATATTTCCCCGCATTGATTCATGCTTCAATTCAAGAAGGTCCTCTACTCGACTGAACGAAAGTGCTCAAAAATAAATAAAATCCATGAAATGAAACAGCACTGACTGTGCACTTCTCTTCTTCTCTCACACGTTGTGAAAAGCAGAGAGTGAGAGTAGTCTGTTTGATCCTATTCAGCAGCACAGGTCTCAAACAGGCAAGTGAGTGGAGGACAGGTGGTCTAAGACATCTCAGACAGACCACACCAACCCTGGCACCACAAACCACAGCTGAAGTGTGCAGTACTACAGGAGAGCCAGGGACTATTTCACACCCTACAGGATGCACGCAGTACTACAGGAGAGTCAGGGACTATTTTAGACCCTACAGGACACACACAGTACTACAGCAGAGTCAGAGACTATTTTACACCCTACAGGCCGCACACAGTACTACAGGAGTACCAGTGACTTTCTATACCCTACAGGCCACACACTGTACCACATGAGAACCATTGCCTATTTAACATCCTACAGGCCACACATAGTACTACAGGAGAGCCAGTGGAATGACTCGGATGTAAATGGTAATATGGACTTTTATAAAGCGCTTTTATCCAAAGCGCTTTACAATTGATGCCTCTCATTCACCAGAGCAGTTAGGGGTTAGGTGTCTTGCTCAGGGACACATTTCGACACGCCCAGGGCGGGGATCGAACCAGCAACCCTCCGACTGCCAGACAACGGCTCTTACCTCCTGAGCTATGTCGCCCCTCTACAAGCCCTATGGACGGTATCCCAGATGCCGTCCATAGGGGCACACACACTTTGCTTTACACACACCTGCAGGCTGAGCCCTGGCACGGCATGTAAAACGTGTTCCACGTGAGCGTTTCTGCAAGGTTACCCTTTCGCTCCTCCTAACCCGGCTCAGGTCAGATTCTCTCCGGGTGGCGCAGAGCGACGCTTTGTTTTCCTGGCGGATGGCATTTCTTTGGAAGCGCGGCGCGCCGCGGCGAAGATGAAAAGCGCGATTTGCATTCGCTAATGGGAATAATGCAACAGGCGACGGATGGCGAGCGATGAGCCGCTGCCGTTTGAAAGGGCATCGGCCCCTTTCTTCCTCTGCTAAGTCTGTCGCCACGCCGCCTTTATCGCTCCCCCCGGGAACATTAAAAAAGTTCACAAAGTTCCGGCGTGTTCTGGAAGCCTCAGTGTTTGTCCGGCTGCGTTTGCCCGTGTGGCTGGACGGGGGAGCGTAGTTCAGGGCATTGGTTCATAAATGAGGTCATTATCCGGTGTTTAGGTTTATTCCCTCACAGATAGGGAATCGGAGAGGCAGGAGGCAGGAACACACACACACACACACACACACACACACACACACGTACCAGATACTGAGTACCAGGTTACTGAGTGTTACTACCTCATTGAAAAACTGACACTGTCTCGCAGATACAAGGACAAGGGAAGTGACCGTGTCTCTGTGTGTGAGCTAACTGTGACAGTGTGTGAGCTAACTCTGACTGCGTGTGTGAGCTGATCCTGACTGTGACTGTGTGAGCTGACCCTGACTGTGTGTGAGCTGACCCTGACTGTGTGTGAGCTGACCCTGACTGCGTGTGTGAGCTGATCCTGACTGTGACTGTGTGAGCTGACCCTGACTGTGTGTGAGCTGACTCTGACAGTGTGTGAGCTGTGAGCTGTGACTGTGTGTGAGCTGTGACTGTGACTGTGTGTGAGAGCTGTGACTGTGACTGTGTGTGAGCTGTGACTGTGACTGTGTGTGTGAGCTGTGATTGTGACTGTGTGTGTGAGCTGACCCTGACTGTGAGTGAGCTGACTGTAACAGTGTGTGAGCTGTGACTGTGACTGTGTGTGTGAGCTGTGACTGTGACTGTGTGTGAGCTGTGACTGTGACTGTGTGTGAGCTGTGACTGTGACTGTGTGTGAGCTGTGACTGTGACTGTGTGTGAGCTGACCCTGACTGTGTGTGAGAGCTGTGACTGTGACTGTGTGTGAGCTGACCCTGACTGTGTGTGAGAGCTGACCCTGACTGTGTGTGAGAGCTGACCCTGACTGTGTGTGAGAGCTGACCCTGACTGTGTGAGAGCTAACTGTGACTGTGTGTGAGCTGTGACTGTGTGAGAGCTGACCCTGACTGTGTGTGAGCTGACCCTGACTGTGTGTGAGAGCTGTGACTGTAACTGTGTGTGAGCTGACCCTGACTGTGTGTGAGAGCTGTGACTGTGACTGCGTGTGTGAGCTGTGACTGTGACTGTGTGTGTGAGCTGTGACTGTGACTGTGTGTGAGAGCTGTGACTGTGACTGTGTGTGAGCTGACCCTGACTCTGTGTGTGAGCTGTGACTGTGACTCTGTGTGAGAGCTGTGACTGTGACTGTGTGTGTGAGCTGTGACTGTGACTCTGTGTGAGAGCTGTGACTGTGACTGTGTGTGTGAGCTGTGACTGTGACTGTGTGTGAGCTGACCCTGACTCTGTGTGTGAGCTGTGACTGTGACTGTGTGTGAGCTGTGACTGTGACTGTGTGAGCTGACCCTGACTCTGTGTGTGAGCTGTGACTGTGTGTGAGCTGTGACTGTGACTGCGTGTGAGCTGAAGGGGGCGCTGGCTCACCGTGAGCGGCTCCCCCTGCAGGGCCTGCAGGATGAAGTTGCTGACCACGCGCCCGTCGTTCATGTGCATCCGGGAGCCGAAGGTGTTGAAGATCCTGGCCACCCTCACCTCCACTCCTTCCTGTGGGTCACAGGAAGTGCAGTCACGTCAGCCAAATCTCGGACGATTAAAAACGGAAAAGAAAAAGTCCTACATCCAAACATACAGTTAAAGAAATGACACCATTACATGTACTTCAGGAAAAACTAAATAACAAAATAAGTTTTGGAGATCTTGTCAATGTAACTGACAGCAAATGTTAGACACGAGTCATTCTTCTCCTTCGCGGTGGAAAAGAGATTACATGCCGCTCACAGCGTGTTGTGTGAAGGACTTTACTGTATTTACACGCGAAGCTTCTTCCACATACGAGGGGATTGGTGGGCTTACAGCCGGAAGACAGACAGAATGTTCCCGTACAGACAGCAGGTGAACAAACACCCAGAATCCTCTTCTCGCACGGCGCGCAGGCACAGAGCCGGTCGAAGATGAAGCGGAGGAAGTGAGAGCTAAACCAACGGCAAACCGTGGAAAGCTGTGGGCGTGCTTGCTAACGGCTTCCAGTGCTACAGCACACCCGGGCTCCCCCGGGAGGAAGCTCAGCTGCTCCGGAACGTTCTCTCGCGCGGCGAACGGCTCGTCGCTCTCTTCTCCGCCGAAAATAGTTCCCCTTTTTTTTTTTTTTTTTTGCTGACCTCGTAAAAGGTCACTTCCTGCCGATCGTTTTGTTGTTTGCTTTTTTTTCCTGAGCGTGGCTGTTACACAAGCTCTCGCTGGAACGTCTGGCGTCTACGGTAAACATGGCGCAAAAAATAAAATAAAAAAATCGGAGAAAGACGTTCAAGAAACGGGGATAATGTGGAAGGATGGAGGCTGCTCTGTGTTACTCAGAGGGGAAAAAAGGGAAGAGGAGAAAGAGTGCGAAAGGAGGGATGAGAAAAAGAGGGATGCAGTGACTGTTCTGGGGGATGGAGACACAGAGCCCTGTGTCTGCCTGTCCCGTGAGGTGCCTTGGAGTCCCACTCAGAGCCTCTCCCTAAATGCCAGCACCGTCCTCCTCATCATAAGAGGACGGGACAAGCCCAATGTCCCGCACTGTCCCGGGAATCCCATCCCCAAAAGCGCCCGTCCTCTGAAATGGACATGGGCCTGGCGACGTTAGGCCTCCTGTGGTCCAGCACTAGCGCCCCCCGAGCTCCGCCCCGCGACGCGCTTCCCAGCGTCGGGCACAGGGGGGCGCTGTGGAGCACAGGCTGTGCCAGTCCCCCTAGCGGCCAACGATTGCGTTTACACTTCACGCCACAAGGTCTGAACTAGCTCCGCCTTTATTCACACAAATCAACAGGTACGCCTGAACTGAATGGTTCAGACGACGAGAGAAGTTTAGGAAGCTTAGGAGGAAACCAACTAATTTTATAAGTATTCTTAAAGGTAGATTCTGTAAAAAAGTATCTTGCTCATATCGAGAATACTCATTCTTAGGACAAGGAAAGTTCAGTCTTCGTTCAGCAAGGCGTGGGCTGCTATGTGGACTGGAGCGCGGATTAGCTCCAGAATTTCCCACGGAACTGAGTGTGTACGCGCATACGAGTTCCCCAGTGTGTGCGCTGTGTGTGTGTGTGTGTGTGTGTGTGTATTATGTGTCCTTGCACATCACCGTGTGTGTGTGTAGCGTGTGTCAGGTAATAAACGTCCGGACCGCTGCAAATGGAGGATTTTAATCATGACGGACACATTCCTAATGATTTCATACCAAGCTTTCAGGCAATAAGGCGTATCAGAAGGACCGGCGTGAAACGTAGGATTAATCGATAATATCCACATCCAGGGCCATTAGGATGCAGAGTCCGCACGCTGACAAGGTCACCGACTAAAGCAAAAACAACAGCGGGACAAACAGCAGAGTCCATTCATTCATAATCCTCTGAAAAGCCCCCCCCCCAAAATGCCTGGCCCTCCTCTTCCCATCCTCAGGGCAAAGTGGAGTCAACATCCGTGTGCCTGGCAGACTCCTGGCGGTGACTTCTGGCGCAATTCTCAGGTTTGTGCTTTCACACACACACACACACACACACACACACAGGGACATTCTAGTGGAGGGGAAAATATCTGCGTGCGGTGTTTTGACAAGCAGACAACAGTCCCAGGAAGAGCACACACAAGGCTGTGGGGGGAGATGGATCCAAATCAGAGAGGCACCCCCTGGACCTCTGACCTCTGACCTCACCCCTGGATGGGTGTGCAAATTTACAGCAGCTTCTTCTGCCCGAGGAAGACTGCTGGGGTGTCTGTGGAATGACCCGTGCAGGACAGGAGACGGCTCTCCCGAAAGAGACACACCCTCCCTGCGAAGCCCACCTGCCTTGGTTCAGCCACAGAACGTAGCGAAGAACCTTAACTGGAAAAGCCAGCCGCCGCAAAGCTCTCTGGGACGGGTCACGCGATCGCAGAAGTACGAATCAGCTCTGAGCTCGTTCTGAAGGAACGACGCTTGACGCGAGTCTCGAGCGGAAGGGAAGGAGCGACCGCGCTCAAGGGGAGACCGCCTGCGGGCCAGCGCTCCTTGTTTCCGTCGCCGCGCCGCGGAAGAGCCGCGTTCGCAAAGGGGCGAGCTTCGAGCGATTCGATTACGCTAACTGCTCACTTAGCGCCCTGGTTCCGCTGATTGTGTAATGGGTTTGATTGCGCTAACTGCTCGCGTGGCGGTTCTGATTGTGCCAGCTGGCCGCAAAGCGCTGTGATTGTGCCAACGCCGAACGCAGCGCTCTGATTGGGCTAACTGCTGGCGGCGCGGGTTTGATTGTGGCAACGCCTCACGCGGTGGCTTGATTGGGCTAACTGCCCGTGCAGGGCTTTCATCGTGCCAATGGCTCGCACTGTGGCTTGATGCCGCCGATCGCACAGTGGGGGCAAAGCGGAGGAAGATGAGATGCCGGGGGGGGGGGGGGGGGGGGTATTCCTCAGTCCGGGAGTCGAGCTCGCACACGACTGGCCGAGCCAGGACGCTAACGTGTGTGTGTGTGTGTGCGTGCGTGCGTGAGTGTGTGTGTGTGCGTGCGTGTGTGTGTGTGCGTGTGTGTGCGTGCGTGTGTGCGTGTGCGTGTGTGTGTGCGTGCATGTGTGTGTGTGCGTGTGTGTGCGTGCGTGTGTGCGCGTGCGTGCGTGCGTGTGTGTGCGTGTGTGTGTGCGTGTGTGGAGACAGACACGGCCGACTGCAGCTTCTAACCCTCTTCCTCCTGGGGGACGCTATGGTTGAGCGTGCACACGCTGCCCAACCAATCAGCTTCACCGCTGCATGAATATAAATGATCTACTATAACATCACCCCAGCAACAATTCGGAGTATTGCTTGGCATTTGAGAAGTTCTCGCTGCGTAGAAAAACCTACATCAGATGAGAGCACAAAAATATAGAATACGGGAAAATGAAAATAGTCCAATATTCAATCGCTTTTTCTCTGCTATTACCACCCCTACTGAAGTTCTCAGGGTCTGCATTCAGCCTGTCAGTCGACGCGTCGGTCGTTCCAGCCAGAACGTCCTCTACCATACGCAAGCCGTAACTCACGCCGACTCCACCGCGATAAATCTCAAAAAAGCAAAAACGCAGATAAAAAAATAAAAACATTTGATGAGTTCAAAACAGATTGAACTCATCAAAAATGTACGACCAGCCACCTCTCGCACGTCCAAAAAAAAAGGACGCCGTGCCTTTAAGACGGAGGTGTTCAGCAGCCAGACTGGTTTGTACGTTGCTACGGCGCTGGACTCTCTCTCTCTCTCTCTCTCGGGAGAAAAGGCTGAGGGAGTGTTTTCCTGTTAAGAATCTAAGAATCACTGCGCGTCAAAGATTTTCTTATCCTCCCCCACCCTGCCCCCCCTCCCCTTCGACATCTTCCAATTTTCCACTCCACTGACCAGATAATCAGCCATATCTGTGAGGGCTGAGCTGGAGGCCTTCACAGGTCCAGAGAGTCGTGCCCAGCCCCGCCCGTCTGAGGCAGTGGGGAAAGCACTGAGACAGCAGCGGCACCGCGCGCACTCTCGCCACGGCAACACCCGCCAAATTCCATGGGGGGTGGGGGTGGAAGGGGGTCTCGGATTTGTTTTAATTTGTCCTTAGCAAAGTCGTGGATAAAAGGTTTACCAAATGAAAATAGAGACAAAGCTGAAATGTGGGCATTAAACGAAGCGAAGAACCACCAACTGACTGATTCTGAGCTACTGCTAATGCTCACCAGCCATGAGGCAGAAAACAGGGAAATCCCATTCACCATCTCACCAGACCGAGGATGGACAGAATACCCCAAACCTGCAGAACCACTCTGTTTCTAATAACAAAAAAAAAAAAGGTTTTAATACTGAAAATAAAAGGTTTTAATGACAAAAAATAAAAGGTTTTAACTCATCACTGGTCCAATCCAATACAAGATCCATCGGGGGATCGGGGGAAAGGCAAGCCCCGCCCACGTGCCAGAGCCCCGCCCACACGCCGCTCACCTGCTTCATGTAGGCGTAGCACATGGTCTCGGCCACGCGCTTGCCCTCGTCGTAGCACGCTCTGGGCCCAATGGGGTTCACGTGACCCCAATACTCCTCGCTCTGGGGGTGCACTTCTGGGTCTGCCGGGGAAAGAAAGTCTGAGGTTACTACCCAAGGGTATGGCGAGGTCCCCAACCCTGGTCCTGGAGAGCCGCAGGGTCTGCTGGGGTCCCCAGCCCTGGCCCAGGCCCTGGAGAGCTGCAGGGTCTGCTGGGGTCCGCAATCCTGGTCCTGGAGAGCCACAGGGTCTGCTGGGGTCCCAAACCCTGGCCCTGTACCTGGAGAGCCACAGGGTCTGGAGGTGTCCCCAGCCCTGGTCATGGAGAGCCGCAGGGTCTGGAGGTGTCCCCAGCCCTGGCCCTGGAGAGCCACAGGGTCTGCTGGGGTCCCCAGCCCTGGCCCTGGTCATGGAGAGCCACAGGATTTTCATTTTCATTTCAATCAAACAAATTTAAGATGGATGTCAATTCACCACATAACAGGCTACTTTCATTTAATCATTGAGTACCGAGTAGCAGTCCAAACAACAACGCCATCAAAACCCGTGGCTCACAGGGTCCAGGGCTGTGGAGCGCTGCTACAGCCCAAAAATCTGGGTCATTCCCCCTGTCCCAGAGTCCCTGCTCCTCCCCCTGCCGCCCCCCCCCCCCCCAACAGCACGCACCTGAGCATCGGAGCTCCGCCCCCACAGCACACACCTGAGAGGGCCATGACTGATTGGTGGGGCAAAGGGGCGGCTGCCCCGGGGGATTGTGGGAGGGAGCCGGCCTGGATCCATGTTTTATTAATAGCATGTTGTGTCAGCACACACAGCAGGAGCGGGGAGCGGGGAGTCTAATCAGCTCCCCCAGGGATACCGCGCCGTCCCATTACCCATAACCCTCAGGGGTGCCAGCGCATCCGCCAGAGCCGGCCAGTGACTGAGTGGGCGAGTTACGGAAGAGCGAAAATGACTGAGCAAGGACAGAGAGAGAGAGAGAGGGGGGAAGAGGCAGAAAAAGAGGAAATAGAGAGAAAGAGGAAAGGATTACAGTGAGTTAGTGAGTTAGCAAAGCAGAAAAAGTGGGAAAAAAAGGACTAAGGATGGAGTGAGAGAGAGTAAGAGAGACAGAGAGAGAGCTGTTTCAGCCAATCAGAGCCAAAAAAGGAAAAACGGCATTTTATCTTCGTTGCGTCCTGATTCACCATTCACCACTGGGGAGGAGGGGAGCAGCAGGTCCAGATTCCTGATCAAACTGACCACAGCTGCTCCTCTCTGACCAGCATTACATACAGAAATACACAAACTACACAACTGCAGCTTCTCTCTGACCAGCATCACATACAGAAATACACAAACTACACAACTGCAGCTTCTCTCTGACCAACTGTACATACAGAAATACACAAACTACACAATTGCAGCTTCTCTCTGACCAGCATTACATACAGAAATACACAAACTACACAACTGCAGCTTCTCTCTGACCAGCATCACATACAGAAATACACAAACTACACAACTGCAGCTTCTCTCTGACCAACTGTACATACAGAAATACACAAACTACACAACTGCAGCTTCTCTCTGACCAGCATTACATACAGAATTACACAACTGCAGCTTCTCTCTGACCAACGGTACATACAGAAATACACAAACTACACAACTGCAGCTTCTCTCTGACCAACTGTACATACAGAAATACACAAACTACACAACTGCAGCTTCTCTCTGACCAACTGTACATACAGAAATACACAAACTACACAACTGCAGCTTCTCTCTGACCAGCATTACATACAGAATTACACAAACTACACTGTGATAAATAGTGGGCATTATGGGTGAAATATGAACTAGGGGAAAAAAAAAAACCCCATAACTCACATTCCCTTTAACCCTGGGGCTTTCTAATGTGTGTGTGTGTGTGTGTGTGTACGCACGCGTGCGTGTCTGCTTGTGTTTACGTACGCAATCTCAGGGAATACAGGAAATGGAATTTCTTTAAAAAGTACACTAGAGCGATCTTATCTTCGTACGCACAGGACGGCATTCTGGGATATGACGGGCGCTCGCTCTTACCGCCGTACACCTCCGACGTGGACGCCAGCAGCAGGCGGGCACCGACTCGCTTGGCCAACCCTGGGGAGGGAGAGAGAGAGAGAGCAGACGTCAGGCCGGCGTTCAATCCATCCGTCCTGAACTTCGACTAACAAGCAAACGCAACAAGTTCTTCACAAACTCAATTTGGCACGTTGGATTTAGTAAAAGCCAAACCTGTTAAACTGTGTTTGTGAAGGGAAAAGAAAGCACAAATTTTCATGTAGCTGTCATAGACAAGGACACATTTTCATTAAATCCAGCCTATGAGAAATGCACCCATTCAGACAGGCATGAGCAATCAAACCCCATCACGCACTCCTGATCTGGAGCAATCACTTGATTTATTCATCAGGTCTGGGGAGAAGCAGACAGGACTACAGAATCCAACATGGAGGGGTCCACCATTGCAGGAAGAAAGGCACTCACACCCCCCCCCCCCAACACACTCACTGGGAGCAGCCATGCAGGGTACAAACTCTCCATGTCTACGAGCTTCCGATGCAAAACGGGAACGCAAACCCAGCGTGATTCCGGATATACATTTTTTTTTTCCGAGGCTGAAAACAGCGGGACTGACACACGGCGTTCAGACGGACAGCGCTGGAGGACCGGCTAACGGAACGAGCTGGCCCCCCCCCCCCCCACGTTCAAAACCAGCGCAGCGACAGCACGCTACAGCACCGCCGCTTCCCTCTAATTGCAATAAGCGAGACTCTCCGTGCAGCCGGGAGATGGAGACTCTATGGGTGGCTGCAGCAGGGGCATCAGCCTTCTCCAGAGGCTCTGAGCGATTACCCCCGACTAAGAGAAAAAAGAACATGTCCGCTCTTACACAGCCAGCCAGCCAGTTTTTATTTTTTAAGGAACGTGCCGGAACAGACATGCCCGACGGCAACGGCAGGGTGCAGGTGGGTATTTTTAGCCTGGAAATGGGAGCGATTGACCTATGAGAAACTAGAAATACCGCCTCGCGGTTGTATGCCTCCGCCCACCAGTAGCCAGTGCTCTGTTTTTCGCGGTGATGAATATAAAATGTCATCACTTCATCATTTTATCCTATTAGAGATTTGTGTGAAACTTAGAATCATAATTAGCGTATGAATTCTTGAGTTATGGCCAAAAGCGTGTTTTGTGAGGTCACACTGACCTTGACCTTTGACCACCAAAATCTAATCAGGTCATCCTTGAGTCCAAGCGGACGTTTATGCCAAATGTGGAGAAATTCGCTCAAGGCGTTCCTGAGATATCGCGTTCACGAGAATTGGGACGGACGGACGGACGGACGACGCAAAAACACAACGCCTCCGGCCACGGCTGTGCCCGAGACGTCTGGCAGACCACGCGCTGACGTCATGATGTGACCCGCCACTGACCCTCGACCCGTTCCTTCAGACCCGCTCCTCCCTCAGAGCGGAGAGCGCAGGCACGCCCGCCATGTTCGTGTCTGAGCTTAAAGCCACATCTCCCCCACAGTGAGCCACAGTGCCGCCCGCCAGACTGCCCTTGCGTGCGGATAAGTGCGCTTGAGAGAGTAATTAGTGTCGGGCAAACGAAGCGCTGATAAAAATGCGCAGTCACAGTCTGCTCTCCACGCTGAAGCACGCGGGAGAGCTGTCACCGGGTCCCGCCGCCGCCGCCGCCGCCACCGCCAAACCGCCATCTTCGCCCGACGCGCCAAATTCACCCACGCTGCTCTGCAGCACCGATATCTCTCAGCGGAAAAAAAAAATCATACCACGCCCGCATGATCTAAACATGCACACAAGCACGTTCTCTTCTCTGTTTTATATGAATAATGGTGTTTGATCAAACAGATCGGTTAGGCATGTATACTGACATACATAATACATACGTTGCAGAGGCCTAGAGAGCTCGCCCAGGGGTATCGATCCTTTCCGTACCAAATAGAGGACAGGAAGGGAACTTTACAATCTATGCGATTACCTGTACTCTCAGGGGACAGGGCAGCTAATAGATGTCTAATTGTTATAGCAGGGAGCAGTTATAAAAACTGCTTATCCAACTGTAATCGCAAGGGACATCAATGTAATCATCTAACTGGAATCACAGGAGACAGTGATGTAATTAACTAATAACTGTAATCACAGGAGACAGTGATGTAATTAACTAATAACTGTAATCACAGGAGACAGAGATGTAATTATCTAACTGTAATCACAGGAGACAGTGATGTCATTATCTAACTGTAATCACAGGAGACAGTGATGTCATTATCTAACTGTAATCACAGGAGGCAGTGATGTCATTATCTAACTGTAATCACAGGAGACAGTGATGTCATTATCTAACTGTAATCACAGGAGACAGTGATGTAATTATCTAACTGTAATCACAGGGGACAGTGATGTAATAATCTAACTGTAATCACAGGAGACAGTGATGTAATAATCTAACTGTAATCACAGGGGACAGTGATGTAATATTCTAACTGTAATCACAGGGGACAGTGATGTAATAATCTAACTGTAATCACAGGAGACAGTGATGTAATAATCTAACTGTAATCACAGGAGACAGTGATGTAATAATCTAACTGTAATCACAGGAGACAGTGATGTAATAATCTAACTGTAATCACAGGGGACAGTGATGTAATAATCTAACTGTAATCACAGGGGACAGTGATGTAATAATCTAACTGTAATCACAGGAGACAGTGATGTAATAATCTAACTGTAATCACAGGGGACAGTGATGTAATAATCTAACTGTAATCACAGGGGACAGTGATGTAATTATCTAACTGTAATCACAGGAGACAGTGATGTAATAATCTAACTGTAATCACAGGAGACAGTGATGTAATAATCTAACTGTAATCACAGGGGACAGTGATGTAATATTCTAACTGTAATCACAGGGGACAGTGATGTAATCATCTAACTGTAACCACAGGAGACAGTGATGTCATTATTTAACTGCAATCACAGGAGACAGTGATGTAATTATCTAACTGTAATCACAGGAGACAGTGATGTAATAATCTAACTGTAATCACAGGGGACAGTGATGTAATTATCTAACTGTAATCACAGGAGACAGAGATGTAATTATCTAACTGTAATCACAGGAGACAGAGAGCTCCATAATTTGTGGAATAAAAATATTTTTTCTTGATTTGGCTCTCTACTCCTCAATTTTGAATTTGTAATTAAACAATTCACGTGGTTAAAGTGCACATTCTCGCTGTTTTTTTAAGGGCATCTGTACAAGTTGGTTTCACTGTGTACAAATTTCCATACTTTTTACACGGTCCCCCCTGTCAGAGAACCATAACGTTTGTGACATACTAATGTTACGTATTGAAATCCATATTCAATCTATTCTATATTCGGAGGAGACCGTAATGTTGATATGTAGCCACATTCACAGGACACACTGATATTGGTATCTAATTTAATCTCAGGAAGAGTGACACTGATACGCAGTTACGGTCACAAACTGCAGCGCTGACGGCCTCTGGTCTGGCGTGTTCGGGAGCGCGCCGGGAGCTACACACACAGGCTCGTGTTTCTCAGTCGGCAGCCGACGCAGACGCGCGCAGGTCTGAATGCAGATGAGACCACCGGCGCTCCCGCCTCTCTGCTGTTGCCATAGAGACGCGCGCTGGCCATCCTCCCCCCCCCCCGCGCTGGATAAGCTCCTGGACTTCGCGGCTCTGACTGTACGTTCAGGCTCAAGCCCGCCGCTCGCAGGGCCACAGAACGCGAGCCGCACGCCACGCTTTTCTGAAACCGACGCATTTTTCCCCCCTTCCGCCGCGGCACCAGGCAGGAAAATGAGCTCATACACACTTTACACACGTTCCCCTGAAGTAAGAACAGCAAGACACTCGGAACACAGGAAACTGAACTACGACAACACTGCAGAGGGGAAGAGAGGGGGAATTAGAGGAGAGGAGTGAAGCAACATTCATAAGAATGGGGCGTAAATCCAAAATCCAGACTGGGCGGAGTTAGCGGGGGTCCCGTGTAGGGGGGGTGGGGAGTGGGCCTGGTGATGTCACTGCACAGCTAAAAACCTCTTCTCCTCAGTAAAATTTAAGATGATGATGATGGTGATTGTTATTATTACCTCTCATTGGGCCTCCTTCACGAAACATGCGTACAATCACATTTGATTGTGTGTCAGAACGTTTCCACTAACAATTCAGTATTCACCTTTTTTTTCCCCTTATCTGTATTTATTCATGGACGTTTCCTTATGCATGAATTGCATGAACAGGATTGTGCATAAAAGTTACAATTAGTCAGCATTCATCATCTCATACTCCTGGGATACGCGAAAAAACAAAGGTCTGCGCGTGTCACGAATCCCATATTGGTTTTTCATAGGAACATTTTTTAAGAGCAAAAGTAAGATCAATTTAATAAAAGTTTTGTGAATGAGGCCCAATGTTCTCATTTGATTTACAGTGCTTTGATCTTCTCGACCAGCGTGTTAAGAACAGCATGTGTTCTAGTGCCCCCCCCCGGCACGGGACGGGGGGCTGCTGACTCACCCAGCATGTTCAGCGTCCCGATGGTGTTGGTCTTCAGGGTCTTTATGGGGTTGTACATGTAATTCGGGGGAGAGGCGGGGGAGGCCAAGTGATAAATCTGATCCACTGTTGGGAAAATATAAAAATAAGTTAGTGAAACTGAACACACACATGTACACACAAACACACACACACACACACACACACACACACTCACACACATACACATGCATCCACACACGTGTACGCTCGCACACATGCACGCAAGCGCACACACGCAGAAAATACCCATCATATGCAACTGCCACATTACAAAACCCAGAATTCCTCAAAGACGTACAGAGTTTCTGATTTTACTCGGCAAACATAATACAGCAGTGCTGCTGACACAAGAGCACAGCCACTTCAATATTAATGTGAGCCATAATTGGTTGGTTTGTCACGAACCCTTTCATTTACAATTATCACATCGCAGGCTACAGCACAAACAATACAACCCCACGATACACTCAAAAGCCCATCACTCCCTCCTGATCACACACGATTGGTCACATCTTCAACGGCACCGTCCGCAGTGCTTTTGAAAGGCTCCGAGCCGCACAGTAGTCTGGCCACCATTCGGCAACGCGGCTCACAGCAAAAGGACTTCTGTCAAAAACAGACAATTATCTGCCGTAGAGTCAAAAAATAAAAAAATAAAATAAAAATCAGAAGACAGAAAGAAGGGTTGAAGAGGAATGCAATATGAAGCCCGAGAGAAAGCTGGAGCTGGACTAACGAGGAGAGTGTGTGTGTGTGTGTGTGTGTGTGTGTGTGTGTGTGTGTGTGTGTGTGTGTGTGTGTGTGGCGGTTGGCGGTGCGAAGCCATGGTTACGGACATAGTTACGGAGTTCCGCGGCGCGTAGTCCCGCGCGAAGCCCTCCGGAGAGCCGCGTGGTTAGCAGGCCGGCGCGCGCCTCGCCTCGTCCAATCAGGAGAGCCGACTGACAGGCCGCCGCTCGTTAGCCGGAGCGACCGTCGCGACTCGAGCGTGATGCGCCAAACTTTATTTATTTATTTACTTATTAACCTTCGTTTAAACAGGAAAAGTCTCATTGAGATCAAAAATCTCTTTTACAAGGGCGTCCTGGCCAAGACAAGGCAGCAGCACAATCAACAGGGTTGCAGACATAACGACGTATAACAATTCACAATAAATAAAAAATTACACTCGATTAGCTCGAGGTTCGCATCGGACACGTACGCTTGTCAGAGCAAAGCAGCGGGCGTCTGGTGTTAAAATGCAATGGAACCGACGCTTACAGTAAAGCAGCTCATTTTAGTCGCGTACTGACAGGTCCGACAAGCAAACGCACGAGTCGGGGGGGGGGGGGGGGGGTCGTGAGTCATAAAAAAAAAACAGGATATCCTCGTGTATCCTCATTTATCTTTTTTTACGAGAGGGGCCTGCTGTCCGGTGGCTGGCGTCGGTCCGAAGGCTCGCCGAGACACGCGTGTCCACCTCCAGGGACAACAAAACATTTCACAGAGGGGAAGTTCCCGAATGGAAGAAAACGTACAACAAAGGCGAAGGATAAAAGGTCGCGCTTCAACTAAAATGACAGTTAGGGGAGCGCTGAAAAAACAAAAATCTAAGCCTGCTGCTCTCAAACGACAGAACAGCGAGTGCACAGCCAGAACAGCCAAGAAATGAAGTTACAGAAACTGGACTGTTCCATTGCACCTGTTTATTAGCTCAACGACAAGACTGTTGAGGGTAAATGGTAAATGGACTGCATTTATATAGCGCTTTTATCCAAAGCGCTTTACAGTTGATGCCTCTCATTCGCCAGAGCAGTTAGGGGTTAGGTGTCTTGCTCAAGGACACTTCGACATGCCCAGGGCGGGGTTTGAACCGGCAACCCTCCGACTGCCAGACAATCAGTCTTACCTCCTGAGCTATGTCGCCCTGGGGGTAAGAGGAGCAGAATCTCTTCATCTCCTGTTCATCTCCTCCTCATATCTCCACCAGCAGCACATCCTGCTCCGATGAGCCCAGACCAGTTACCCTCCACCAGGACAAATGAGAGACCCGGACCCTTCCGTTCCACTATACAGACCCGTCTCTTATTCTGTTATTATATTTACCCACAAAAGTTTAAACACGTCTCTAAATTTGTAATGCTGCACAAGAACCAAAACAGCAGCGGCGGGAGCCACAACATTAATAACACAAATAACAAAGCTATTCAGAGTACAGGCGGTGAGCACACGCCAGCACATACAGCAACGATCATTCAGTGTAAAACAGAAGTCAATTGTTTATACAGTTAAAGCATAGGCTTCAAAACGAAATAAACATAGCGTGGCTATTACGGAAATATAGTCTACATCTAAAATAAATTAGAGGGAATTCAGTGACTGCACAATGTAGAGAGCTGCTTCATTGTTCCCTAGGTGATGGGTACTGAGAGAGAGCCCCCCCCCCCCCCCAGTGAGGCCAATCGCTCCAAGAAGGTTAAACAAACTCAGCAGGTTCCAATGAGCCCGGTGACACCTGGATATACGGCAGGCCTGTGGGTTAGACACCGAAGGCTGAGGTCACGACCTCTTTCACACAGCGCTCGGTCAACAGCTCCACACATTGCACACCTCTAACTGAGGAGACGTGACGCGCTTTCATCGGAAAAACCCAAACGGAGGGGTACGTGGTAGAAGCGCTAAGTGTCGTGTTAATTAATCCAGAACCCAGAAGCGGTAAATCTGACCTTTCACCTGAGGAACAAAGAGCATACTGACTCCCACCTGGCTTCTCTAATAAAACATCCACGCCTTCAGCCCTGGACGGTTTCTTCAGCTTTTTGAAGCGAGGTGAAAAGGGCAAAGGTCAGCGCTCACGTTTTAGCCGATTTCTTGCCTGCAGCTATGTGGGGGGAGGGGGAAAAAAAAGAAGCAAAAGTTGCGTTCTGCTTTCTAACAGAGCAAGAAACAGCAAAACGCCAAACAGATCCAGCAGAGTCTAGACTGCAGTTCGCGTTCGCATTTTTTGAGCCACACGCTTTCCTGATCGATGAGAGGACGACAGACTAAACGTAAAAAACAAAAGCAAAATGACAGGATAAAAAAAATAAATAAAAAAAAAACTGCTTTAACAAGGACAAACCAAAGGCCGGCATTGTACAACCGCACAGTGACCACACAGGCTGAACCTCAAGGCCTCAGGTGGAATCCAGACCGTGACCGTGACGACTGTGAGCGGCAGCTCCACAGGGCGACACGCGATTGGCTACCGCGTCGCCCAGGGAACGGCAGGGTTCCGTCCGATAGGGCTCCACATGCAGACTGCAGTCAACGCCGCGTATGACAGGAGTGTTTCGGAGGAGAACCGCGGTCGTTCGCACCGATCCGGCAGACGGCTTTCCGCACGTACGCGGCTGAGGCGGCAGACAATTGGCCAATCCAAATTCGTGAAAGAAAGTAAGAGGGAACTTAAAGAACGGCACAGTGGGACACTGGTTTTTTTTTTGTTTTAAAACTCCAACTCAGTTCAAAGCGCTGAAATAGTTGAGAAATTCTATTAAAATTTAAAAGGAGGAAGGAGTGAATGCAAATCTCCATCTCACGTTCGTCCTCCATCTAGAAAGGCTATCAAGCGATTCGTTTTATTCCAGCCTCAAACTGAAAGGAGATAGATGAAAAAGAATACTGGAGATGTTCAAACTCTTTGAACCGGCAATCACTCACTGTCACTGTTTGTTGCCGGGTGACCCTGCGTCTCACAAATATGTGACTATTGCACGTGTCACAGGCACAACCGTGCGTGAGATAAATTAATCACAGCACGTCGAGACTGATTTTTAAAGTTTGAATTTCAATACAGGTGGAAGAATATAAATTAGGAGCTTTTCCTTGAAGCACTAGGGCCTTGATTATTAAACACAAAAACGGACGCTGCAGCTTTTGCCAGAGTTACTCAGAGAACCCAACCAATTCACCAGTAGGTTAAAGAGCAACCGGAAAACGGTGGTTAAATCCCCTGGCCTTTTAACAGTGTTCCAGTTGAAAGGGGGGACTACTGTTGCAGGAGAATCAGGTGAGGTCCAGCAAGGCGCTTGATAGAGATCAGGTGAGGGCTTTTCAGGTGGAACAGGTGAAGCAAGACAAAGTGCACACTTCTAAGCAGTGAAAAAGTATCATTTCTAACGGGTGAAAAAGTATCATTTCTAAGCAGTGAAAAAGTATCATTTCTAAGCAGTGAAAAAGTATCATTTCTAAGCAGTGAAAAAGTATCATTTCTAAGCAGTGAAAATACACTCTTGAGTAAACACTGGGACAGGGAGGCATCATGGACACCGGGATGAGTGGAACCCTCACGCTCAACTGCTGCCTGCTTTTAACCAATCATGCTGCTCTCCTAGGCAAGCAAACTTGTTTGATTGGTTCACATGAGCTGGTGATATATATACGTACACACACAGCCATTACATTTCCACAACACCATCTCAGGGGGGCCGGTGTTCCAGGTCACACCGCAATTAGTACTTCCTGTCAGTCGTTTGCACTTATTTTCGTAACAATATGGCAATAAGGGCTTTAGAGAGGTACACATCCCCCCTCCCAATTTGGACATCCTGAGTGCATGCGCACACGCTGCCTCCTCTTTGTTAAGGGTTCTTCATTAAGCTTTTCATTTGTCTTCATGTTTCTCACACATTGCTGTCTCTCTTTATTGAACGGCAGGCCGGGCCTCTTTGTCCACTCGCAGGCAGCAGAATTATTACGCTTTATCTGTGAATCAATGGCGGGTGAAGCTGCCCTCTTTCCTCCCCGGCCTCTCTTCGCTGCGGTAATTGCACCCGGCAGCGGCACTCCATTAAGTGGGTGTTTTTTCATGTTCCGGAGGCATTCACAGGCACTGGAACAACTCTCCGCGCTCTCTGATTATGCGCCTCGGGGCCGGGAGCGACGGCGTGTTACAATGAGGCTGAGATGGAAGGCCCGGCGTCCCGGGGTAATTTTAAATCTCCTCCTCGCGGCGCTGGGATTGAAGAGCGCTGCTGCTTTCTGATTGCAGGAAGGCGCGCTCCGCGGGCTGCATTCACAAGCGGTCTCCGGGCTACCGCGCTGCTCTGTGTCTCTGCGATACGAAACTTTTTTTTGTACGGTATTTTACGGCGGCCATCTTAGCAAGGTCTCCCTTCTAAAGGAAGGTTTTGAAGAAACTCCAGATTACACAAGAAAATAAAAAATGTGATGATCTTCTGCCAGCTGAGTAAAATACATGAACTTGAAAGTAGCTAATCCGTGGTGTTTTCACACCCAGTTTGGCTAAAAGGCAGTGGAAACATGGCGTGTTGGGTTCACAGCCAGTTCACAGTCCACACAGAACACCCCCCCACTCTTAAAGAGCTACGTGTTGGGCGCCTACATTAAGTACAGTAAAACCTGCTGTTTATGAAGTAGCCTTCCTGTGTGTGGAGCAGAGCTCTGGACCCTGCTGCTCTGGGCCCTGCCGCTCTGGACCCTGCCGCCATGGGCCCTGCCACTCTGGACCCTGCCGCTCTGGACCCTGCCGCTCTGGACCCTGCTGCTCCAGACCCACCCTGCCACTCTGGACCCTGCCGCTCTGGACCCTGCTGCTCTGGACCCTGCCGCTCTGGACCCTGCTGCTCCAGACCCACCCTGCCACTCTGGACCCTGCCGCTCTGGACCCTGCCGCTCCGGACCCTGCCGCTCTGGACCCTGCCACTCTGGACCCTGCCGCTCCGGACCCTGCTGCTCCAGACCCTGCCGCTCTGGGCCCTGCTGCTCTGGACCCTGCCGCTCTGGGCCCTGCTGCTCTGGACCCTGCCGCTCTGGACCCTGCTGCTCTGGACCCTGCCGCTCTGGACCCTGCTGCTCCAGACCCACCCTGCCACTCTGGACCCTGCCGCTCTGGACCCTGCTGCTCCAGACCCACCCTGCCACTCTGGACCCTGCCGCTCTGGACCCTGCTGCTCCAGACCCACCCTGCCACTCTGGACCCTGCCGCTCTGGGCCCTGCCGCTCTGGACCCCCCCTGCCACCCTGGACCCCCCCTGCCACTCCAGACCCTGCCGCTCCAGAGAGAGCGGCCGGGGCTCACCTTCGATGTACAGCGGCTCCACCACGTCGTGGTTGATCAGCTCGAAGTTCTCGTGGCCGATCCAGTGCTCCACGTTGCGCTTGCGGCCCGTGAAGAAGTTGTCCACCACCGTCACCTCGTGCCCGTCCATCATCAGCTTGTCCGTCAGGTGGGAGCCCACAAACCCCGCCCCCCCGGTGATCTGGGCGGGGATAAGAGAGCGAGCAGGGAGAAACAAGCCAATGAAACGCAGGAGTCAGGCCACCTGAGGCCCGTACAGCACAGACCAATAGCATGAGCGCTACTGAAACTGCAATGCCTGTGGACGCCACCAGGGGTACGCAGGCAGCATGGCAAAACCATTCTGAATTTGGAGAGACAGCGTATTATATGTAATACACTGAAACAGCAGCATTATGCATAGATAATAACGCTAACATAAAGATAAAGTAATGCTCCCCCACTAAAGCTGTCGAAGGAATAGCCAACCACGGAAGAGCCTAATACTTCCCCAAATGAAACTACCAAAGCCAGGTCAGCCATGCTTAAACACGGTCTTACTTGTTTTTCCAGATATCAGGTCAGCTGCGTAGACCACAGACCTGTTAATTATCTTGAAGTCAATAAAACTGTTCTTAAGGTAGAACTGACTGGTGTTCGCGTCTTTAAATTTACCCAGCATGCCCCCTCCTCACAGGCAGCCTCGAGAAACCCATCTGTAAATCTCGAAAAAAATAAATAAAATAAAAATAAAAAATAAAACGTCAACAAGACACCGCCGGACAGCATCATAAAGACAAACCCTCCTGACCGAGGACGTGGGCGAGGAAGCACATCCTGCTTGGTGGTGTGGGACATTACGAGCAGTTTTTCTGTCAACGTTCAAAAAACAAGAAGTCGTAAATAAAAAAACGTTCCGAGTTTCATTTCCAATTACGGCCTCCCTTGAACAATTTTCACATTTTATTGCCACAAGTTTTGAGGGCAAGAAACTTTCACACATAAAATTTTTTTTTTTTTTCTGGTCCACACAACCTTCTCCACACTGCCAAGGAAAACACAACACAAATTAATTAATGAGGGACGAAAACAGAGAAACCCTGGAGGGGAAGTGGGGGGGGGGCAAGGATCCAGGTGCACCCACCCCTTTTGCCTGAAGTGCACAATGTACCCCTTCGATTTTATAAATTAAATAAATAAATAATATTTGTATTATTATTATTGTTGCCGTCATTAATTTTCATTCATTTACTTTCGTAAATTATATTGTGTAGAATAACTGGGTGTCTTGAAACAGTTCTTCGAGGTTGGTGAGGCCTTTTCTCACTTTGAGCACCTGCCCCTCATAAGGTCTTGGGCCGGCCCTAGAGAGGGCCTAATGCACCATGGGAAGCCTAAATTAGCAGAGGCACCAAATTGCCCCTTGCATGTGCAAACGATGGTTCACATGACTTCAGAGAGATAAAAGAAACTCAATGGCTTCTTCTCCTCTGTGAGATCTCTCAGTGAAGCAGTGGAGTTCAAAGCAAGATTGAACTGTGAAAGACTGAGGAGCTTTCAAAACAGAGCAGGGACAAGGCTGCAGGGAAGAGAGACTGGACCACAGCTATGACTGGGCGTCCAAAAATGGGGGAGAGGAGAGAAAAAAAGATATTAAAAGGAGCAACCCTGTGGATCAGCAGCGTATGAACGACCCAAAGGCCCTCCTGTATTTGGGGTGAGGTGGAAGGGGGGCGGAGGGGGGGGGTCTCCCCTCTCTCAGTGTTGAAACAACAAAGGAAAATGATGACTGCCGCACTGGTCGACGGGGGAAATGACAGACGGCTGAGATCTCGCACGCAGAACTGACACCATCAGCGCATTCACCCCGGGAGCGGGGGGGGGGGGGGGGGGGGGGGGCAGGAGCAAAGGGTGGCTCTGCCCCCCCTCCTGTCTCCAGCACAATGGCGAAATCACCTCAGAGTCCTACAAGCGCGGCACAGCGTCGGTGCGGCGTCGGCACAGCGCCGGGCCGCTCTGTCATTTCAATGCTAATTGAGCGTCTCCGCGTCGCGGGTGAAGGGCCGCGTAACGAGCTCCGTGAAACGACGGAAACGAGCGCACTTCTCCCCGCCAAGACCCTGATTTACTCACCTAAAATAAATGGAGATTAATTCAGTCCAGTAAATTAAGAATGAGAAAAAAAAAAGAAAAGAAAAAAAAAAAAACCCCACAGACACATGAAACATGAGGCTGCCATCGAGGGACCCCTAGGGTGTCTATCAAAAGCAAACTTATGAATAATCGTTACAGAAACGAACAGACGCCAGCGTTCCTCCAGCACTCCCATTCAGAAATATTTCACTCCACAAAAGGAAATTTCACAGATGTGGACGAGGTCAGTGTTAATCCTCTAACGGCTCAATCGACATATTAAAAGTTATCGTCCGGGGTGTGTGACAATGGGAGCCGTGTTCAGATTAAGGTGACGGGACCTCAGCCGGATGGGGATGCACGGTGGCCCAGGTGGCCTCCCTTAACACTCACCAAAATCCGTTTCCTGTCCTTCTCCGACAGGAACTTCACTGGAGGGTACTTCTGTGAAAGACTGGGAAAGGAAAACGTCTTCGTTAGTGGGGAAACACCAGGTATAAATACAGTGAGCTCCAGAATGTCTGGGACAAAGACATATTTTTTCCCCGATTTGACTCTGCACCACAATGTTAGATTAGTAATCACAACAATTCACATGTTGGTTAAAGTGCAGATTCCCAGCTTTTATTAAAGGGGACTTTTATACATTTTGGTTTCACAATGCGGTAATTACAACACTTTTTATACACTGTCCTTCCATATCAGGGCACCATAACGTTTGTGACAACCTGACTTCACAAGTGTTTCTTAGTCAGGTGTATTCAATTGCTTCCTTTGTGCAGGTATAAGGAAGCTTTCAGTATCTAGTACCGATTCTAGGCTTTTTATTGCCTTCGGAGTATGTTATTGGCATTTGTCAAAATGGGGACATTCACATTTATTCATTTGGCAGACGCTTTTATCCAAAGGGACGTACAATAAGTGCATACCAAAGGTCACTGGAACAACTACAAAACACAGGTCCTACAGTAAGCATAGCATAGGTCAGAAAGACCTATAAGTCAAACTGGGAAGCATGACTTCGAGCTACAACATTCTCCCCTTTCCTGTTACCGTGGCGATATTATCGGGGGAGGAGCTTGGGTATGGGACCTCAGTGAGGCAGACCAGACTCCCCCCCCTACCCCCCCCGCCTCTCCGCTCACAGGAAAACACGGTGTTCAGGAAGCCTGGCTTCACACTCCTCACGATCCACACAAACACAAGCAGGATAACCGCAGCTAAATCCCTCCCTCCGGGGGTTTCATCCCTCTCTTATTGTGGATGAGAAAAGCCTTTCCCTCAGCGCCCGGGACGGAAATGAAAGACAGCAACACCCTGTAAACACAGCTCCCCGAAGGGGCTCCGGCTCGCCGCGCCAGATCTCACAATACGAGGCAAAGCCGGACTCGAGCCCGTCGGATCATCTCGGCGCGGCTCGCGGTTTTCACGCGAATAATACATCCCAGCATGCACAGGGGCACGTGTACCGCTGGGCTGGCCTGGGCTGGGCTGGCCTGGGCTGGGCTAGCTGTCATGGCCGCCAGAGGAGACCACAGCGACAGTGAAAGAGGGGTAATTGCTGGGGTTGTTTGGTGACCAAAGGCTGGTGAATTATTTAGCGCTTCATGAACAGCGGGGGTCTAAGGGGATGTTAGCATGGGAACTCCGAGGGGAAACGCATCATCAGCAGAGGGAAACGTGGCGGACGTCACGTCTGATCACTAGATCACGCAAGACACAGACATTTCCTTCAGTGCTTGCCCATTTTTAGCATGTACATGCACAATTTTCTGCTGATTTAAGAGCTTACTAGCTAATTCTGCTAATTCAAGAACTTTTTATTTTACCAAGCTTCCACACAACACAGACCCACTGTAGCCGACATATGCAATTAGTCTTTTAAGATAAACGTAGGACTCAAACAAACCAACAACTGTACTGAATTCTGATCACGTTCACCACATAGCAAATGCCACAAGGCAGTGCAGTGCAATGCTGAACCAAACCATAGCGCTCACACAGAATTAGTATTTTGACAAGATATATACATACACTCTGATTTATCATGTCTGTATCCAGGGAAAATTACCAGGCATAATATTTACACATTACCCATTTATTTCAATGGACATAAGGGCAGCACCCTCTCTCAGGAACTGACCCCCCAGTCCAGTTCCTTATGTCTTACCTCACAATCCTGTCCTGATTCTGTGTGTATCGTGCTATGCAAACACTGTGCATCTGCACAAGACAAAGCAAGGTGAGCGGCTGCAAGCTTCAATCCGGGGAGAGAGAGGACGCCAGTTTATAATCAAGAAGAGCAGAACCCAAAAATCCCTCTTTTAGGAACTTCATATCAGTGACTCCATTCATCTCAGTGCTTTACCCCGCAGGTAGTTCATCACACCACACGCTGAGCTCAGTGCATTCACTCAAACTGAGGGAGACACGGCGGAAGCACAAAAGCCTCTGAACAGGCACGTTTCTGGCAGTGCCACCAGCACCTGCAGCTTCTACCTACCAGATATGCAGATAATGCATTTATCTCTCCATTCACACAGCAAAGCAGAGTGAAGAGCAGCAGAGAGGAGGGGGAGGGGGAGGAAGGGAGAGAGAGAAGGAGGGAGAGGAGGAGTGAGGGGCAGATGAAGATAGTGAGAGAGAGAGGGAGAGAAGGAGAGGAAAGAGGTTTCGGGTCAATTACATTTCGATTCAGACAAATGAGGAAAATGAATTCCAATTGAATCCATGAATTGAAAAATGCCTAAGATGTTCTCGGAGAACGTTCCTCATTCATGAACAGAAATTGAATTGACCCCAACCCTCCAGAGCAGATAACCTCTCAATTTATTAGACTTCTGCGCCAAAAGTCACCCCTGGAGCAAAGCCACGCCCCTTCCTCTCCACACCACAGCGCTTCACACAGCGCCCCCCTTCTCCGTCCTGCAGGGGGGACGCACCCTTCCTGCCAAATCCTACTCATCCCTGAGCACCCGTCGCCCGCACTGAATGAGCACTGTTGGGCTGAATGGCCTGTTCTCGTCATTATTATTATCTCCGCCAGGCAGAGCCTGGAGGGGATTACGCGTTTGGTCGCGCGTGTGCGTGTGTGTGTGTGTGTGTGTGTGTGTGTGTGTGTGTGTGTTTGTGTATCTGTCCGCAGCTAATCTCTAACCGCAAGTGATCAACAAGTGCTTCGCCTGGCGGAGATCTGCACTCTACTGAGTGCACTCTTCTAGTGTTATGTTATGTTATGTAACTCACAATGAAAAAGGCACGACTTAATTTCCACATTCGTAAACAACGCAGGTTAAAAGGCGTGTTTGCTACATGCATTTGCACAAAACAGGGCTACGCAGACGTGTGACCAGAGCTTAGCGTGTCAAGAAAACATATACACCCTCGTTTGTGGGAGAGTGGGATGTGTGTGTTGTGGAACAGGATGGTGCAGGTTTGTGGGACAGTTGGATGTGTGTCCTGTGGAACAGGATGGTGCAGGTTTGTGGGACAGCTGGATGTGTGTGCTGTGGAACAGGATGGTGCAGGTTTGTGGGAGAGTTGGATGTATCTTGTGGAACAGGATGCCGTAGGTTTGTGGAAGAGTTGGATATATCTTGTGGAACAGGATGCTGTAGGTTTGTGGGAGAGTTGGATGTATCTTGTGGAACAGGATGGTGTCAGTATGTGGGAGAGTTGGATGTATCTTGTGGAACAGGATGGTGTAAATATGTGGGAGAGTTGGATGTATCTTGTGGAACAGGATGGTGCAGGTATGTGGGAGAGTTGGATGTATCTTGTGGAACAGGATGGTGTCGGTATGTGGGAGAGTTGGATGTATCTTGTGGAACAGGATGGGGGGCAGGTTGGTGGGAAACTTGGACACCCTTGCATGCCAGCGTGCACCTTCAGCAGTGATGTCATAAATACCTGAGCTCCAGATCTCGGATCTTCTCCCGAAGAGGGGCGACGGCCTGCAGAAACAGAGAAGGGCGCTGTCAACAGAACTGTTTTAAGTCAGTTACCGCGCAGCACATTACACAACAAACAGGCAGCAGGCGCTCTAATCCAGAGTGACAGAGCACATTAGTGTCAGACTCAGGAATACCAGAGTGAGATATCACCAGGAAGGCACCAAAGACCCACTTATAATCAGAAGGTTAGCCAAACAAACCAACAATTTATATTGTAAAAAGCAAAAATGAATGAGGCTGCACAGCTAACCCATCTTTACAGAGCTGAGACTGTAACATCATCTCAAAAAGAAATGCGGAGAAAGACAGGGGAGAGCGAAAGAGGGCGAGGGGGAGCCATGGTGCAGTGTGAAGAGGCGGGTCTACAGGCCGCGGTGGAATACGGGCTGAGTCTTTCACGGTCCTGACTGCGGTGGGAAACTCATTCTATCACCGGGGGGGTCAGACACAATGCGAGGTGCAGGCACGTGAAGGAGGGGGGGGGGGGGGGGGGGGGGGGGGGGGCACAGCCTACAGGTAGCAGAACGGAGAGGTGCGGCTTGCGTGTAGAGTTCGATGATCTTCTGAAAATACTGTATGACAGCGAGCGGGTCTCTGCGGCTCCTCGTGTTTAACTTTATACGAGCAGCCGGTGGAGGGAGATATGGGATGGGGCGGGGGGGGGGGGCTGTAGATCAGAGGAGCAGCGGGGTTCTGGATGAGCGGCAGGGGTCTGAGGCACAGGCAGGGCATGAGCTGCAGGGGACCGGTGGCAGAGGCAGGGAGGAGGGAGATGGAGAAATCCAAGCGCAAAATGACTACAAGAAGCCCGAAATAACTTTATAATTATCACTGGAACGACTTTTTTTTGAAACGCAGCATCACAAGTAACACGTGAAAGAGAGCAAGAGCCAACATCCAGCAAAATGTGCGGGGGAGTCTACTCACCAACGATTTAATTCAGCATCTTATTTATATTAATTCACTGTCCTCTTATCCATCCGACTGGCACAGGCAGAACAGAGCCTTAAGCGTACGTTACAGGCCAACAAACAGAACCAATGAAAGCCCAGAGCTTCATCTGACTGCTGTTCGGAGTCACAATACAGACCAGCGCAAACACACCGGGCTGCCAACGTCAGCGTGTGTAACAATGCGATCGCCACAGAAACAATCTCCACAGAAACAATCTCCACAGAAACAATCTCCACAGAAACAGCAGCGGCCCGTCTGCACAGGCGCCATTTCCCTCAGTGAAAATAAATAATAAACCCACCTCAAAAAAACGCTACTCACATCTGGTTCATAAACCTCAGGGCCAGCGACATGAAAAGACTCTCCCAGCAGCATCTTTTCAACAGGTAATGAGCAGATGGCCAAAGTATTATCTTGAACGGAGGCGGCGCCAGTCAACAAAGTGACTGTTTGAGCGCGATTCTGGCCTCTTTCATCAAACGCCGCTTTTCTCTACAGATAAGTAACATCGCGTCTGCTGAAAGGCGCCAGACGAACCGAACACACAGGGATGAACACTTTGAAGCAGAAGGTCATGCGCATTTCAGAGGCGAGGCTGTGATGATAAGCAGTCTTTCTGGCTATTTGGGGGGGGGGAGTAATTAGGAGGTAACCATCTCTGTAATAATGCTAATTTTTAACGGCCACCTGCTGTGCCCCCCCACTGTAAAATCTGGCGACACTGGGGGGATTAACAAATCCCTGCCCTTCCTTTCATTTTTTTTTATTTTGGGGCATGAAGCCTATAACATCACAAAAAATATGACTTTACAGATAATACACCATTTCTCTTTTATGTTGCCTGATTTTCTCCCACTTGCAATTGCAGTAAATTCGTACACCTGTAGAGGGGGCTCTGCTGCTCTTGCCGTCCACCGTAGGAGAAGCAGCACTGGACCTTACAGGATCTACAGCATACTACTGGAGAGCGCAGGCACGCAAGTGAGGTGTATCTCTCACCAACATGAACGAATCGCATGTGGGCATCAAGCAATCGGCTAGGGGGTCCCAATGGCACCCTGACAGAGCAACGCCCACCCTACCCACAAGCCCCCCTGTCATGGACAGTTAATGAAGCAGGCCAAATTTCAACCAGACATCTGACATCATCCTCACAGCAGTAAATTTCACCTACTGAGTAGCAGACCCGGGTCAATTACGCATTTGTTTTGGATTCAAATACTTTTCTGTGCTCTGTTGATCTTGGCTGGCGCAACTGAGCCTGCCAATATGCCCAGAAGGCAGGGTTTGCGGTTTTTGAGAGTATTTCATTGGTTCCAATACACCAGACAAGATCAGTAAAGCGCAGAGAAGTATCTGAATCCAAAACAAATACGTATTTGACCCAGGTCTGCTCCGTAGCTACTGGGAGACGCTAGCCAACGTTAGCATCCCGCCTCCATCCTGATGGCTGAATATGCTTCACGCGCGGCAGGCAGGGTTTCTTTGTTTATTTCTTGAAAAAAACAAATTGAAACCAAATGGAATTAGGCGTGTTTCTATGGTTTCTCACGCTCAGTTAGCATTTCGCTGCGCCTGTGAGCTCTGTCCTGCAGGGAGCAGCTTAGCTACAGTAACCGCGCGCCCGCGCGTCAGCCGCTAACGCTCCGGAGCGGCGGTGCACAAACGGCGGGTCGGTCGCGGGAGTCCCGAAATCGTCATGAGTCACCTCGGGGTTTACACCAAACACGGCATTCCCGCCAAGCGCTCCCCAGAAGTCATTCATTCATTTCAGTGGAGAGAGAGAGAGAGAGAGAGAGAGAGAGAGAGAGAGAGGGGGAGGGGGAGGGGGAAGGAGGGAGAGGGAGGGAGAGAGAGAGAGGGAAGGAGGGAGAGAGAGGGAGGGGGAGAGAGAGAGGGGGAAGAGAGAGAGGGAGAGAGAGAGAGAGGGAGGGGGAAGAGAGAGAGAGAGGGAAGGAGGGGGAAGAGAGGGAGGGAGGGAGAGAGGGAGGGGGAAGAGATGGAGGGAGAGAGAGATGTGAAAGGTGGGAGGGAGAAGAGTAAAGGAGAGAGGGAGAAAGAAAAGAGGAACTCTTTAACTTGCAAACTTCACAAGACAGTACGTACAGTAATTCACATCCCTGTTCAAGTTCAATGATTCTTTGATATTTCCAAAAGAGAGCAATTCCTACTGCACTTTGCCAGACTGCTGACAATAACTGTCTTTCACGCTTTTGCTTGGCTAGCAAGTTCTTGTTAAGGCCAGTGGTGCACAAACTAATGTGCTGGTCAGCCAAACTTGAGTCATGGATAATAGATATCTGTTTATGGTATCATGTAGCTTACAGCAACATTGCAATGCAACTAAGCCTGAATAGAAAATGGTGTTAATATTCATCAATGTTATTCTATTTTGGAACAAATAAATGCTAAATAGAAAAGATAAAACAAATTAAAAAGCATTTTTATTGTTTGCATTTGAGTGTATTTCCTATGATTGCGTAAATGCCTGCTTTAATGTTGACTGGTGCTTCATTCCAACTGTACTCTACAAGACTGCACTGATTCCAACTTGTTTCCTGCGCATACAACGTAAGATATTTAACGACTTTAGCTAATCATCACATTATGGTCTTTTCGTGCTTTTTGATAATACAAAAATCTGTAAGAAATATTGGTTGTACTGAAATATTAGCAATATACAGAAATATTAGCATTATAAATGTGTTTAAACTTTTCCACTGGGAATTGGCTGACATGTCCCATTAAAAAGAGACTAATTGACGATGACTGTAACATTAATGAGTGGTTTGTCCTATTGTTTTCTGTCTGGCAGCTTTGAGCACTGTACCCAGACTGCGTGTCATTGATAAAGCTTTAAATTCTGTTAATCTGACGATGCTTTTTGTGATTAATTGCCCGCTAATTTCAGTAACTTCGTCCTTTCATTTTGCTTTTAGGTACTAAAAACACAGCTATTGTCAGCAATTTAACAATTGATTATCAATGAATTGTTATTAAGGAAGATGACATAATGAAAATGTCACGAAAAGCAAGGATTGATAATATTTGGGTCAGTGCTGAAAAAAGTCTGTACACCCCCACACCAGAGTGTTCCCCTGAGGCGAAAAAGGATGGCACTGGTTCGGGGATCAGAAGGAAAAACAGGAGAGAGAGAGAGAGAGAGAGAGAGAGAGAGAGAGAGAGAGAGAGAGAGAGAGAGACAACGGGAGGAGAGGGCAGTTTTTCAACCCACCTCGTTTATCTTGTGTTCAATCTTCATCTCCCCCTGCTCCTGTATGGACCTGAAAGGAAAGAGGCGTGTTTTAGCGGAAGACGGACAGCAACGTTAGCCTATCAGGCACTGGCAGGTGCATGGGGCCGACTCATTCAGTGAAAATAAGCACACTTACCACACAAATTATTTCGATATCCAGCTGCACTATTCTAACTATACCATTTGGTCTTCTACTCTTCCTGTTAGCTTTCACCTCGGGGGTAACCTGTTTGACCCATTTTATTTGCCGTCTGCTACTTTACACCAGGCTGGCCAGTGGAGGCTGGGCTCCCCCTCCATAGCCGGATTCCTCTCGAGATTTCTTCCCATTGAGGAGTTTTTTCTTGCTGCCATTTGAGGCTTTTCTCCCCAAGGGGAGTTTTTTAAATTATTTTTTTAACCTTATGTACCTGCTATTTGGGGGTTCAGGTCTGGTGTTTGCTATTTGGGGTTTAGATCTGCTATTTGGGGGTTCAGGCCTGGTGTTTGCTCTATTTGCTCTTTTTGCTAGGTCTCTTGCCTTGCTACTCTGTAAAGTGTCTTTGCGACAGTTCTCTGTAAAACGCTCTATACAAATAAAACTGAATTGAATTGAATCTAGGGCCAACAAATGTACACAATGTTGTCGATGCTTTTTAATGGATTTTTAATGGAGTTCCATGCAATGTGGCTAGTGGCCGAATTGGCATCAGTGAACTATAGTTTCCCCTGTCCGTAGATAAGACGGGTAAAATTTATTTACACTGACACAGGTAATTATGTGGAGGGGAGGCAGAGTTAGACCAGCTGAGAGTTTGGCTGTCTCCTTCCAAGAGAGCAGTGTTGTTTAATGAACTACAACGTGATAACATCCACATATACACAAAGGAAGCGAAAAGTAATTTTGCTTCCAGGTTCAACTGATGCAGAAACCATGACTGAAAATCAATCCACGCAAGCCGACGGAACAGCGATATTTAACTGGAGCTCCGCCATTTTGTGAGCCTGCATGCGGAGACGAGATACGCAACAGATGTCTGGGCTTTCTGATCACATGATGCAAATAAGACATACTGTACCTCATGTTTGTGTAGGTTCCCCAGACAGCTGGAAAAAAAAAAAAAGAGATAAAATATAAGTTTACAAAAACACTGCAACAGTTTATTTTAATGTGCATTATTTTCTGACGGTGAAGGCTTTAAACAAACACGTTTTCTTTAACGGAACAGATGTTAGGGAATGAAACAGATGGTGAACGACAGCCTCACAGGAATCCGTGAGGATGTTTCCGGAAAAAACGGGCACTTGGACACGAACGCATTTCAGCGTTTTTTCCCTGCCACTGCGTCGCCATGGAGAACGGGCTGTCCCTACCCAATCAGAGGCCACATTCGCTCTCACCCTGCCCCACCGGCCCCACCCGCACACCGCACCCACCCCTCTACCCCACCCGCGCCAAGCACTCACACACCACGTCCAACCCCATCTACCCCACCCACGCCAAGCACTCACACACCACGTCCAACCCCCTCTACCCCACCCACGCCAAGCACTCACACACCACGTCCAACCCCATCTACCCCACCCACACTGGACAGGGCGGACCCGTGTCTCACTCTCTCACACCGCCAGGTCGTATCCGATCGATGAGAAATCCACGGGCCAGTTTCCGCAGGAAAGCAGACGAGCAGACGCGAGCAGACGCACGCGTGAGGGCCGCCCTACACAGCGAGCTCATCAACGAGAGCTCCGGGCGTGGAGACTACGCTGCACTGCAGCACCCAGCCCTGTGCTGACAGGGGCCACGCAGACACACGCCCCTTCCCCTTTTCATTTACACACACAAACACGTCTAAGCGTGGAGGGAAAGCACTTAACACACAGACACGCCGCAGACAGGCTGCAGTTCAGGCTCACGGCCTTTCATCCACACTGCGGATCAAGCCGGAAGCCATTTCCAGGAAATGTGTCTGTGTTGTGAAATGTGTCCCCCCCACCAGCCATTAAAAGCTCTCACAGATCTGATAGCGCAGCTCTGCAGGATGGGGTGTACCACAGGCCAATGGCAGGTACCCTCACTCTCTAAACAACTACCGCTAAGTTTTCAAAAAAAAAAAAAAACATGAGCTACATGCTCATGCTCAGAGCTCACAGGAAACCACGGTCGCCGCCCCACCATCTCCGCAGGACCATTCCACAGCAGCTTCTTCCACTCCCACACGAACCCACGGCAGGAACCCTCACCTCAGCCAACGGGGCCCCAACCTCTCCTCCAGGACCCCCCAGGCAGATCCAGGCAAGTGATGCGTTTCGCCCAAAGCACATCTGATACGGCCAATCAAGCCCTTAGCGCTGACAAGCCAGCGTGTGTGTGCACGTGCGTGTGTGTTCACGCGCGTGTGCGCGAGCGCGTAACACAGCAGGCCAATCACAGCAGCCGTCAGACATGTGCGTCGCGGTGAACAGGTATCCGTGTGATGCCACACGCATCGACACTTCAGATCTCACGGTGGCAAGCTGCGGTGTCTCAGGAAACAAACGCACATGCACAAGCACTCATGAACGCAGCACAAACACGGAAACCCACGTTCTGAATTCGCATCGCATCGTGTTTTTTGTTTCGTTTTTTTGAACTGTGCACAGAGAGCAGCCCCATTCTATTCAATGCATGAAGAATTCCTATTTCTGCCCCATTAAGACAAACATTAATTTACATATCATAATTAATATTTGCAGGGTTAGGCCTTTCCCAGCAGAGTCAGCATTGCGTGGATGTGGAAATACAGACTGCTGACAGACGATGACTGTGAAAAAATTGAAAAAAGTTGAAAAAAACCACGAAGACCAGCACTTAAATCCCCAAGCAACTGTAAACTAGGGTAAGACTTCCAAAAACAGCAGACTGCTCCCTCCACACGACACAATGAAATAGGTCTGAGCTGCGTTCAGCATTTCCACCAAAAGCTTGCTGTGGGACCAGCTGGTCCTCTCATGGGGCAATCCATCAAACACTAGGACCAGCCAGTGGAGGCAGGGCTGATTTATTTAAACTGACACCCACCCAGCAAGCATTGTCACAGACCACAAAACGAACTGAACAAGAAACACTTCCCATGATGCCACAAAATAACAAGTTAATTAACTGGCCTAATGTAGTTCAAAGCTGAGGACGAGACAGGGCCAAATTAACTGGCAGAACCTGATTCTGTAGGACAGAACAACCTAACAAGTGGCTGCACCCTCTGTGCCATGTCATCCACTCGGTATGAATAATGCTTTTAGAAAAAAAATCCTTTTCAGGTCTGACATGAATTTCTCCACCAAGCGGGGGCGTTTTTTTAGACATAAAGCTCCACTGGGGCACAGCCCCCCCCCCCCCCCAACCCTTTAATCAAATCACACAATTTTTTTCTAGAATGCGTGACACGCACACTGCCGCGCACGGACAGTAACGCGCGCGCCGCTGCGTACGGACCCGGACCGCAAGGTGCGCGCCTCAGCATGTATTTTGGGTTAAACCGTGTTGCTTTGACATTGTGGATTAGAAAAAAAAATCCATTCTTTTCCCGTTATTATCAATCTAAATGAGTCCACTGCCAAATATAGGAGCCTGTCAAAACTCGAACGTGAGATTTTACTGGGGCACAGCAGATCAATACTGGGGCACGTGTCCCAGTAAAAGGGGTCTAGCAACGCCCATGCCACCAAGGTTACACTGCAAGGGACAAACCCATAGCATTTAGCTCCTTTATTTAGGCGTTGACCGTCTCTGTATAAGCAGGCAGCAGTTACATTTAAGAACAGGAGTATGTAGCCTTGAATGAGGTTCTTGGCGCCTGTACGGAAGGCTGATTAAAATAAAGAATGCAATCAGTGCACTAGACAAACAGCTTCCGGGTATTTACAATAGTTTAGATTAGAGTCACAGGGCAAAAACCTGGGAGGGAAACCCCTCCCAAAGTCTAAGGTGTATAGGCACACCTCTCAGTGATTCATACGCAATCAAACCATTGACAACCCCAGAGTGCTACTCCAATGTATGATTCTCAATGAGCAATACAACCCCTGTGACCTTAGATCGGATAACTGCACATTCCCGAGTCCTGCACGGTCTAAAGGTCGAACACATGTGTTTACAAATAAAGTACTGTGCACAAATGTCCAATCAAAAAGCCGAAGTCTTGTGGCAGGAAGGAAGGGGCATATTTCATGATTTGGTTGTGCAACAGGTAGTAACACCTGTGCACACAATGTGCGCTGACGTTCATGTTTCCATGAACGTGTGTACCTATACAACTCGATACGATTTTCGCGTTATCTGTCCTATTCGTACAGTACTCCCTTACATTTTCCATTTGGAAAATCATTTTAATGTGGCTTCAAGGAGAAAAATAATACAATTATAACTTGGTCAAGCGTAAGATACGAAAGATGCGGAAACAGTTTCTACGCGAGTAGTTAGTAGTTAAATTCCCTCTAAGGCAGTTTGTCAAATACTATAGTACTTCGTGTAAAACCTTTACACGAAGTACTATAAAAAATATTTTACTGTGTCACACTTACTGTACAGATTGAAAAGAGAGAACACATTGGTCTGTTGTGTAGAGATGGTAATTTACAGTGAGCAAGCAGCGCCTTTCATACTTACATGCTATGTATGCAATCAAAGCGAGCGCCACTAGAAACTTCATCATTCGTCTGTTTATGCTTGTAACCAGCCAGACGATCCGCTTCATAATTCACACTAGAACGCCGAATCCGGAGACATGGGAGCTCCACTTTACACCATTCTGATGCCCAAACTGACGCCCTCTTTCACAGTAAAACAGGATTGTTTCATTGTAACTAAGTCCACACGTTGCTATGGCTCCACCCAAAAATTAACGTTACAGTTTCTTCTAAGCTATCTGGCGTAACGGTAGTGAAATAACAAGCTAGTTGCAGTAACCAGGACATTCACCATACATACTACAACACTACTTTCATCCGTGACGGCCTTTCAGGGTACAAGCTCAAAAAGCCATGTAGCTAGCTACCTAGCTCGTCAGATAGTTACCTTATGCCTAGTTGATTCGAACGTTTTTGTCTCTATTCCAGATAATAAAAATTAAATTGCAAATATACAGGCCAGGACTGCAGCTAATAGATCGAAAATATCATTCACTGACGATGTCTAATTTATAATAATGATTAATCATCCGCCTGTCTAGCCGCCAGTTGCTATAGCTAGCCAACTACTACTACTACCACAGTTTTAAATCACATGAAGCTAGCTACTTAGCAAGCTTCATTTTCGGATTTTGTATTACGACTACGTTTACCAATTAATTTCTTAAGTCCTAGCTGTTGCGCAGCATATCCGTAAACTCAAAATATACACATTTTCAACACAAAATAAACTACTCGCGCAGTAAATTCTTTGGATTCAGATATTTTTGGCAGGGCCGTGGTTCTCTAGAGCGAATGCTCTGTACTCCACTGAGTACCCTGCCGCGCCTGCAACGTTACAGTTCCTGTGTTTTTAAAATGTACAACATAAAATACACCCATACTTGTGAAATTAAAATTTAAAATGGACAGCCATTAATGTTCATAGCTGACAACACAGCTTTAAAATGTTTGAATAATCTTCCGTAATCTGGCAACGAACTTTAACCCCATTCGTCAGGCTGAAGCAGTCAATATCAGAGGCGTAATTCCTTGGGGCGGAGTAAAACAAACTGGGCTGCACCACAATTGGAATTCTCCTTGTAACTGGACTATGGAGTAAAATTATTGAATTTGCAAAAGAATTAGACAAATTATTGTTTCTAAAGATGAAACGTGCTCATGTGCAATGTAGGGGTTCTCGCTGTGTTGGATGTGTAACGTTAGTAGCATTTACACAGAATATAGAATAGTAGGCTATTCCCAATGTATTTCCTCCTTGTAACCTAGAGATGATTCTTCCTGTCTCCACATGTTATAACGTTGGTGAAATAGGCTAGAACGAAATTGTTGTTCAATTGTTTATAGCGAACACAAAGATTATTTTTTAATACAACGTGTGAAATGTATGCGTTCCTTCCACAGGCAGTCAGCGCGTGCTTTTAACCCTTGAGCGGCGGTCTGCAGCTTCTTTCCCTCTTCCCAGAGGTCCTTCCTTCTTTCTGCGCGGCTTATCTTGCCTCTAGCCTGTGCGTTTAGAAAATAAACAGGCCGTGCACACTGGATGTCTCTGCAAAAGTTGCCACGTGCCAAGTCACTTTCTAAATTGCCCATTGGAATCGGTTGAGAAACTGAAATTACACTATGAAGCAGTATGAGTCCCGGGACGGAATAAATGGTATATTGCGTGTTATTTCTCACATTGCTCGTTATGCAGGACCATTTACCTAGGATAGATTTTATTCTGTAGCAGTCCTTGGCAGTGGTATTCATTGGCAGCATTATTGAGTTTTGGCAGAAAACCTAAGACAAATAGAAGTTAAATATTCCGTATATCCTCAGAAATTATTTGCAGGAGTGAAAATGAAATTCACTATAACCATTTCTCAATTTCTTACTTCATAACCAGTTTCTGTTGATAAAAATGTAATTTCACTCCCTATATATCAAATGGCATACCACAGCATTACTTTGTTACCTTTGTGTGGGTTTCAGAATCATGAGGTAAATCATTGCCATGCAATATTGTTTTGCTGTGGAATTCTGAAAATTCTCGTCCAAGAACTGCAATCAATCTGGGCCCAGAGAACAGATTTTTTTTAAATCCAGTAAGAAAACAGCTGAATGTTGTTTCACGAAGTGTACAAATTCAATTCAATTTAATTTGCAAAGTGCATACAAAGGGCATTTTTGTAGGTTAGGTTGTGGGAATCCATGGAACAGCAGAAGGCCGCATTGTACCATACTTGGGTCAGACGTACGTATGTGATCAGCAGTATTTAATTTAAATAAATATTAATAACACTTCAACACTAAAGGATGTTAAACTGCTGGCCATTTCACTTCAACAAGGCTTGAATGCATTTAGAAATATAAAGAAACTGGCTTTGGGAAATTAACTTCTTGTTAAAGTATAACGCTAGTACGTTAATGTACCAGTGTTTATAACAGCAGTTCATAACTGTGGCAAACAAGCCTGCCACAGGCCACCGAAGTGGCTTTCCAAGGGGCCCTCCAGCACAGAGACACAGGGTGATGATGTTCCAGCAGTCCACATTTATTTACGAGGGTTTGGCAAGATGTTACAGCCAAGTGAGCGGATCTAAAACACTGTCATGACAGAGAGGCTCCCCCATGTGAGTGGGGATGGCAGATTTAACCTGATTACCTCACTACGCACAGGTGCAGCCACTCCTGCTCCCGGGTCCAATTAGCCTGGCCAATTATCTAATTCTTAACCAATTATCCAATTGGCCAGGTCTAATTAGCTTAAACCAGCCATCCCCACACCACAATAACCCACTCAAGGAAAACTCACCGTTTGTTATTTGATTTTCTGAATTGTTATCTGCTATCTTAATTTGCTATGAAAGAGTTATCTTGGTCC
This sequence comes from Anguilla anguilla, assembly GCF_013347855.1. Classification (NCBI taxonomy): domain Eukaryota; kingdom Metazoa; phylum Chordata; class Actinopteri; order Anguilliformes; family Anguillidae; genus Anguilla; species Anguilla anguilla. The sequence continues at coordinate 31,347,556 of NC_049215.1, read as the reverse complement.
TCTTCGTGAATTTAACCTGCATATGGACAATAGCGATTGAAGAGGATTGTATTTATACTTTACAATCCTTTTTAATCTTGTCTGAAATCAGTTGTGTATTTCATGTATTTCTGTTTAATGCGTTTATTCTCCTACGTGTTGAGTTGTACCTAGGGTTGTAATTAATTATTTCTTACAGTTTTCCCCTGATTTCCTGGACACTGTTCTTAATTTGGTTCTCACATTTGCTTCTCCCAGGACTGGAGTTAAACCTTCTGAGACTGCGACCCTCCAGGATTGGAGTTAAACCTGCAGACACTACAGCCCTCCAGGACCGCATTCAGTTCTTTGTAGGAATACGCTCATCACAAATGGACATAAATTTCTATGAAAGTAGCCCCACACAGAGGCAACATCTGGGATCAAATTAACTCTGTTACAAACAAACATGAGAATGGCCTCATGTTCCCAGCATGCTCTCAAACACAGAGCCTACACAAAGGCGATATTAAGAGTACCAACTAGTGTAACTCAATTAATAATAAAATGTTTCTATAATGAGGTCGTGATAGCATGAATTATGCACAGGCACTATCCCCAGAATAATTCAAGTATGGCGGGGGGGGGGGGCCTTGATAGTTCTTTAACACCATCTTGTCAGTTAACCTTGCAGATGATTGATACATTCAAAGAGAATCACTCTGTGAAGGAAATAAACAGAACGCCAGTAACCTTGAAAAGCACGGCGATGTCATCCTTTTTATTTTCTACTTTATGCAGCAATGAGGTCAAACAAATAAGCCTGACACCCATGAATTGTCTGTGTGTTGACTAGCGGAAAGAGTCACTGTCACTTACCTTATGATTTTGCAACGTGTTTGTATGGACTGATTTGACATAAGGCACTCTTACATCAGTTATAACTCCATCAACTGGATTCCACATTCCTCAAAATCTAAATAGAAGGAGTTTATGGTGTAGAGAAATTAAAAGATACCAAGCACTATTCTGCTAAATGTCTAAATGTGTCTTTTTTTCCCCCTTAATTGATGCAGAGCTCTGTATACTCCTGTCAGTGAGGAGCAGAAGTCTAACGCACCCACAGCAATGGTGTTAAGCTGAGCCTTTCCAGGGGTGCGTCTGATGTGGAAATTATCAAAAGGCTGCGTTTCCATCTTGTCTGAAATGAAGCAGTGGTTGGTGGGTATCCACTTCCAAGGAGTGTGTCTGTCCTCGCTGGAATTGAGATGTTGCAGAGACGAGCTCATGAATGCAAATTGGGGATTAAAAAAAAAAAAAAAAAAATTGTTTTGATTTCAGTTCAAAATACTTAATGGCTGCTGTGGTGCATTACGGAATGGGTGGAAGTGCTCCCTCTGACATTCTGCCATAAAGCAGGGGTCTCTAACCCAAATCCTGGAGGGCCACTGTGTTTGCCGCTGTTCGATGTATTCCGGCACTTAATTGCTTAATTTAAGTCATTGATTGGCTAAAGATTCGGCACACTTTGTTCCCGAGGCCTAGGTGCACTGCTGGCTGAAGGGAAATCACAAAAGCCAGCAGGAGGTTTGAGACCCCTGAAATAAAGGCTCAAATGATCCTCAAGTTGCACCCTCCACTGCTCTCTGATAGCTTCAGAGATAACAGAGATTTCCCCTAAAACCGACCAAATCTACATTGGAGACAAGAGCACTCTCTAGCCACCCCAAATCTCCTTAAATCTTCCATGGTTAAACTCCTCTAGTCAGGCATACTTGCCTTCAAGATAAAAAGCTTGCAGTTCACATCACAATGCAAGCATCCATTTGTAACGTCCTTGATGATGATGGTACATTTGAGATGAGGAAGCGATAAATGTAAGAACATTATCGCATGAAATTAAATGAATAAATGAACAAATTCATTTTAGTGTCACATATGTTAACCGTGACACCAGTTATGCTTTGCAGCCCCCTTAAATATCCCCCCACAAGTGCCAGCACCCCATAGGATGGCATGCTAATGTTGGAAAGGTAAGAGATGTGAGCTTACACATGCATACGGAGTGTGGCACAGTGGGTAAGGAACTGCGCTTGTAACCGAAAGGTTGCAGGTTCGAATCCCGGGTAAGGACACTGCCGTTGTACCCTTGAGCAAGGTACTTAACCTGCGTTGCTTCAGTATATATCCAGCTGTATAAATGGATACAATGTAAAAAGTTGTGTAAGTCGCTCTGGATAAGAGCGTCTGCTAAATGCCTATAATGTAATGTATATCTGCTGTAGACTGTTTCGTCACACCATGGAGAGAGAGAGTATGATTCGCTCCCCTTGGCTGCAGAATTCGCTCTTTAGCACCCCAAGCTAATCATGCCCTGATTGGATTGGCCGGTGAGGCTTGAAGATCACAGCAGATCCGCCCCATCGCACTACGATATACGCTGTATATGAGGCTTCTTTCTTGTTGTATGAGAAAATAATTTCACTGATTAAAATTACAATGCAAATTTCACATTAAAATTCAAAGCAGAAATCGCACCAGTTTAATTAATTGCAACTTGACTCTGCCCGCGGCAAAACTGCAGTTAGGTTTCAATTTAGTTCATTCTTTCAATAAAATTGGAGTGGTTTAGACATACAAGGGTACACTGGGACAAACAAAAGACTTCAGATTGAAAGGTGATTGTCAATGTCAAATTAAAGATGAATATTTGTCAGTTTGATTGCGGTATGCATGTCCGACTCCTCCAGCTACACGCACTGATAGGTTTTCCTCCACTGGTCGGTCACATCCCAGCTTCAGAAGGGACTCCTCAGGAGTGCTGATAAGATTGATCCGTGACAAGCCTCAGAAAAGCCTGCATTGTTCAGAAATGTAATCAATAAGGCCTGGTGGTAGATGGTTAGGGGGGGGGGGGGTCGACAGGTGCACAATTGGTGTACATGGTTATATCTCTGTCACCCAGCTTGGTGTTTGAGTTTTCTCCCCCCCGTTGTACTGTTTGGTGTTTTCAACTCCGGAACACACACACACATGCGCACACACACACGCATATGTATGCGCATGCACAAAGACACTCACACATGCACACACGCATACACAGGCACGCACGCACACACACACACACACACACACACGTAACACACTCGGGAAACCCCATGCTGTTTTGCAGGTGGCCAGTGCTTTGTCTGTCACCTCAGGGACACTTGCTAAAGAGCTGCAACATTTTATTTTCTCTTCATGTCTGTTGAATGGTAATACGCAATTAAATGTGTGCACCTGACAATAATGCTGATAATGTAGAATGCTAATGCTTTTTGCTAACTGTGTCGTGCCACATACATCTGCACAAACACACGCTCTCTCTCTCTCTCTCTCTCTCTCCCTCACACACACACACACACACACACACACACACACACACACACACACACACACACACACACATACACACATACACACACACAGCTGAGCTATTCATAGAGGTTGAGAACAAAAAATAATAAGATCAGGTTGGCAGTAGCATCATGTCAGGGGATTGTGGGTAAGACAACCTTTACTGGGTGTGTTTGGCTGGGGGGGGGGGGGGGCGAGGGTTCATAAATGTTCATCTGCGCGCATGTTTCTGTGTATGTGTGTGGCGGGGGGGGGGGGGGGGTAGGTGTTGGATTTAGTTTATTCAATTAAAGGTCAATGGCTTGTGGTCAGGACAGACTGATTATTTTCAGCTAGCTCCTTTGGGAAAATTAGCCCTCATTAGTTTCTTGGTTTTGGTGTTTTAGTTGATATTAACTTTGGCACTCTGTCAGTTATTTTGCTGTGGCATGTAAATCCATTGTTTGTCAAACTATAAAGCTATACTTTAATCAAGAAAGGTGGGAAACAGTTGAGAAATGGTGACATGATTAAAGGAAAATAAGCTGAATGGTTGTGTCTTTTTCGGTCACACCAATAATAGTGGGCATACGATTTATTTTATTCAACTTTTATCCCCTTCCCCACAGTGTAGATAATTGACTAACTGAAAAAAACGAACTCTTTTCATTTCAGAAAATGAATTGAAATTAATTTAATTAATTGGCGGAAAATCCCCAAAGAACATTATAGACATTTTTCAATCTGTGGATTGAATTTTAATTCATTTATTGTGTTTGATGTTACTGAAACAGCTGAAATAGAAATGGGATTAATCCCAACCACTGCAGAGGCTGTCTGACTGTTCTACTCCATAACACATCTCTGACTGACTGTTCCACACCACAACACATCTCTGACTGACTGTTCCACATCATAACCCATATCTGACTGACTGTTTCACACCATAATCAATGTCTGACTGACTGTTCCACACCATAATCCATATCTGAATGACTGTTCCACACCACAACACATCTCTGACTGACTGTTCCACATCATAACCCATATCTGACTGACTGTTTCACACCATAATCAATGTCTGACTGACTGTTCCACACCATAATCCATATCTGAATGACTGTTCCACACCATAACACATCTCTGACTGACTGTTCCACACCATAACCCATATCTGACTGACTGTTCCACACCATAATCAATGTCTGACTGACTGTTCCACACCATTATCCACCTCTGACTGACTGTTCCACATCATAACCCATATCTGACTGACTGTTCCACACCATAATCAATGTCTGAATGACTGTTCCACACCATAACACATCTCTTACTGACTGTTCCACATCATAACCCACCTCTGACTGACTGTTCTACTCCATAACCCATCACTGAATTACTGAGATGAGGAGTTTTTGAGAATCCAAACTGGGCACAAGTTAAGGACCCATCACACCCATTCCCTCTCACTCAGGGATACTTGCTAATAGCAAATATCATAAACAAAATTATACATAACACTTGTAAAGTAAAGTAACTGTAAAGTGAAATTGTAAATAAATAAATATTACAGAGCTTGCAATATCTCTGGACCTCAACAGCATTTCTGGTAGGGGTTAAGAGAAAATATTACAACCTATAAATAAACGACAATATCTTTTTGCCACACACGTGTTTCAGTGTTTTGGAAAAGACAGATTCAAAGCTTGTATGCAGTCAGGGAATCCAGCAATCCAGAATAAGCCTCTTCCTGTTGAGAATTTGATTGCGATGTGTAGAATGATATTCAAGTCAACGTGTGTCTGAGGAAAGCATGAAGTAACTGCAATTTCATCGCTTGTCTCAGCAATCAACCCGGTTTCGACTTTCTGCCACCGCATCTGATTTTTACATCTACCCCACAGTCTCTTCACTGTGGGGTACTGACTGTCAATGTATTTCCCCCAACATGCTTTGCAAATAATACACCACTAAAAAAAAACGTCTTTGTTCAGCTTTTTATTTTCTTTTGCCCGAAATAAAACCGCGCCTGCATGGGTGTCCTGCTCCTTCGTGAATTAGGTGGGGTCCAGAGCCTTAAATCAGAGCGCACATGTGGATCAGCGCGCTGCTTGGAGGACAGCACGTGTGGAACACCACAAACGGGCCAGCCTCCGATTCCCATCATGCATCCTGTTTGCTGATTAGGCTAATGTAATCTGCGAATTAACTGAGCTGAATGTTAACATACATTTCTTTGCTTGGTCTGTGTGTTTTGCCAGCTAGGTCAATACCTCAGGCTATAATCTGCCCGACGACTTCAATTATTTTCTACGATAGATTACCTCCCCGCCATTTAGCTTATTTTTAGCAACTGACGCCGGGTTGGACAGCGTTGAAAAGGCTCCGCCTCTATTTGCAGGTTCCTCCTGAGATATTCTTCCCACTGGGGAGATTTTTTCATAAAGCGTTTCAGGGAATTGGGAGTCCATCTTGCACAGACATGAACTAAATAAACATGTATCATTATACAAACATACATATGTCATACAGCCTATTATAAAGTTTTGCCATTATAAAAAATTGTGAATTTTAAGGGTACTCCCAAATTCCCCTTTCCTCCAGTTTATTGCACTACAGTGGGACCGATGTGATGTCAGCAGCAATAAACACTTAATATTAGTTTATTTCATATTGGTCTCTGTTGGATGAACCTCATCCTCCGGGGCAGGCTTCTCTATAAACCCCCGTGGATGATTAGAGGGCCTGGCAGCACAGCCACAACAGAAATTTCACCAGGATGACTTGCGGTATTGTACATGCCATGGAATATTTAATAACCACAGTTATTAAACCACAGGGTCAGGAGCTCAACTTGGGGCGGCAGTGTAGTATAATGGGTAAGGAGCTGGTCTTGTAACCTAAGCAAGGTACTTAACCTGCATTGCTTCAGTATGCATCCAGCCGTATGAATGGATGCAATGTAAATACTATGTAAAAGGTTGTGTAAGTCGCTCTGGATAAGAGCGTCTGCTAAATGCCTGTAATAAAAATGTAAAGCAATTTAATGCCTCATTCTAAGATGGCAGCCCCTACAGGACAGCGTCTCTATGGCTGCACTGCGGTGTTGGGTTTCTCATGGTTCTGTTACAGGCCTGCCCATGACCAACCTTTTTCTTTTTCTGGGAAGTTTTGTGTCAAGTGCTCGTTAAACCAGGGCCTGATTCGATTAGCTTTTAAAAGTTATTTTTCATTTCAACAAAACCTGTTTCCAAAAAAAGATAAAAAAGATCAGTGATGGTGCCGAATAAAAATATTCACATATTCGGCAACACTCGAATAATGTGTCCTCCCCGAAAGTTTTCTCCTCCCAAATTTGCCCAACGTTATTCAGCTTCCGATTCTTTGTCAGACTTTGAATAAAATGAATAGAGCAGCTACGTGACAACTGTGTGAAGTGCAACAGATCTGTGAGCATGCGGTGCCAGAAAACCACCAAAGCTGCACATTGTCTTTGGAATTGATAAGAGGACAGCAATGGAGCAAAGGATTTGTAAAATCGCACTCCAAGGAGAAGGGAGGGAGAAATGTGCTAAATTTGTTATGACTATAGAAATTAATTTAAAAAACTTTTTATTTTGCACTTTGTACTTCTTTAACTACTTTCATTTCCATTTTGTGTTTTGTCATGCACATTTCAACACTTTTCTCAGTGTTTCTGTTACATGACTCAATTCATTTTCCCTTAGCCTATATAACAAAACCGCTATAATTTCAACTTTTTATTTGACTTGTGTAAAAAGAGGCCCAAAGCAGGTTTTGCAACTCAAACTGATTGAGTTGTGCCCTTTATTTCAACAAAATAGTTTTGGAATATATGATTTCATAATCTTTATCAAATTAGGTTGTTACTGGTGCAGAAATCGATGCTGTACTGCTGGCACCTACATCTGACACCGCTGCCAGCTCATGTGCAGGAGTCTGTCTTCACAAAATACAATTTGGGGAAATTTGAGTGAGAGTATAATAGGTGAAGATGTACTCCACCCAGGGAAGCTTTTCAATGATGTATTTAATTTATCCAAGCATATGCATATCAGACAGGTAAATTGGGGCTTCAACAAAGAGGGGAGAAAAAGTATTAACAAACAAAAAACCAGAATATGCAGTTACAAAACTTATTTAGCTTTAAAAACCGAAGTATGAGATACGTTTGTGAATAAATGGAATAAGCGACAACTTGTTTTATTTTCTTTGCACATGCAGCTATTCGTATTGCAGCTGTAATGTTTCTGTACATTACATGAATATCAGTCTTAGTGATTCCATAACCCGACAGATCCTCGCAGATCTCCTGACACCCATAGCATTTGGGCGTCAGGAGATCTAGGGGTCTGAGGGTGGTCGGTTCGATCCCTGCCCTGGGCAGGTTGAAGTGTCCCTGAGCAAGACACCTAACCCCTAACTGCTCTGGCGAATGAGATGGAATCAGTTGTAAAGCGCTTTGGATAAAAGCGCTATATAAATGCCGTCCATTTACCATTTACCATAGGTGGTTATCACAATAAGCGGATAGAAAGGCCGGTAGAAGAGATGAATCGCTACTCGTTTTCTCCCATCCAACAGAACAGCAGCGATTCATCACGGTTAGCAAGGGCCGAGGAATAAAATCAAAGAGGTCGTCGACTTTGGATTTGTGTTCGTAAGCCCCCCCCCCCCCCGCAGCGTCGCTTTCGGTGTTGAGCAGAAAGACCGTCGTTCCCCCCCCCCCCCCGTATGTAAGCGTGACACGCGGGGAGGGATCAGCGGCGCAGGGATCAGCGAGCCGCGGGGACGTGCTGTTCGGCCACACGCGGAGAAGAACGCACTTCAAGAGGGGATTTGGGGGGGGGGGGGGGGGGGGGGGGGGGGATTACACGGCAGACGCTGAAATATTTATGACCGAGCCGTTCCATCAGGCAGACATCTGCGCGCGCGCGCGCTGAAGTACCCTCTCACTCCCGCCCGGAGCGCCGCTTTCACATTCGCTGATGAGTCTAACGAACGTTAGGCTCGCGAATGAGCTAATCAATATGCCCAGGGAGCGCGGTGTGTGACCTGAGTGCGCTGTTGATTTAAACCGAGAAAGAGAAAGAAAAAAAACAAGCTCTCGTGTTGTGAAGACACAAGCACGATGCAGTTCGACCGCAGCGCTACACACACACACACACACACACAGAAACGCACATACACACACACACACACACACACACACACAGAAATGCACATACACACACACACACACACACACACACACACACACTGCACACACACACACACACACACACACACACACTGCACACACACACACACACACACACACAGACACACACACACACACACACACACACACAGACACACACACATACACACACACACACACACACACACACACATACATACACACACACACACACACACACACACACACACACACACACACAGTGGTAGATCTCATCCGAGCATAGTCAACACCTGTATAATCCGTGGTCGTAGAAGGTGGAATTGCCTGTCATGTTCGTGCCGTGCTTGCTATTGTAGCCACTCAATTGATACCTATTAATTTTCCAGTTTCATTCCATTTGTTGCCCTATTAAATAGGTCTCTTGCTTGCCTCTCAATGAAGGTACCCTTAGGCCCTCTGGCATCAGTCTGCTTATGGTCCCTAAAAGCAGATTAACCACTGTTACAGTCCGGTTACAGTCTCTAAAAGCAGACTATCCACTATAGATGATCTGCTTATGGTCCCTAAAACTACACTATCCAATGTACGTGGCCTGGTTACTTTCTCTAAATGCAGACTACCCAGTATAGGTGGTCTAGTTGTGGTCTCTAAAACCAGGCTATCCACTAGAGTTGGCAGATCTGTCAGTGACATGGCCCCCAGATTTGGAATGGTCTCCCTGAACACCACTACTGTTTATATATTGGTATATATTTTTCTGTCTCCTGTAATGCATGTGAAAATATGTGCACAGTTACATGCTCTGTGAGGCAATATTGGGTATGTGCTATCCAAATGAAAGATTATTATTATTGTTATTATTATTATTGTATTATTATTATTATTATTATCTAGGTGCCTTCAGCACTAGTGAGTAATAGACAGGTAGAACAAGGCTCTTGTTGATAACATTATGCTTCTGTGAAAGCCGAGTTTGACATTGATTTCGTCCCTCCGGATTAGGGAGGAAGGCTTTCATTAATGCCCGTGCCTCTCATCAGTCAGCATTCAAATCTCACCGGCCACTTACAGGCAAAGCAGGTCAATCAAAAACGAGTAATGACCGATGAGGAAGCAGAGGAGAGACATTCAGCCACGCACAGAATCATCACCTCGTTCATGTTCATTATGACTGTGGGCTAGCCTGGCTACGAGGGAATGCTTCCCCACATTTATCATGTAACTCCCAGTTATTTACATGCACGTGCACATAAAACCTTCCTCCAGTTGATGATGTTGGCATTGGTCAGCCCACGTCCAAGTTGTAGACATTCTGTACACCATGGCCTTTCTCGCAGAACATGCTGAATCACTGTCGCTGTACACAGCATTTGTCTGGCTCTAGTCCGAGGCCATGTTCCTTTAAGCTGTTCTTTTCATATCCTTAAGGGACAAGCGAACCACCCTGACATTACGCGGACATTCTTTGTAAACATCTAACACGGCCTTTTGTATCGCGTAAACAAGCTGTTGAGCAGTCTGTCTTTGATGCCACCAAAGTGCTGAAGACTGAGTATTTTACTGTTTGCACTTACATCCATAAAGTGACATTTGCCTGCAAATTGAATTGCAAGACATATTTTGAAAAAAAAAAAAACAAAAAACACAATGGAATCTTCCATCCCTACCTAAACCATACCAGAATAAATACAACAACGAGCACAGAGCACATGCGCGGAAACACGAGATCCAAAATCATCACTGATGAATTCTGGTGCGGTGCGGGGCGAGTGTGATCCCAAGGCATGCGCGTACGTGCGAATAATGCTTTGGGCCTTCCGCGCAGATGCCTGGACAAATTAGGGCCTGATCAAACACTTTTTTTGACAACGCAAATGTGAAAATTGAATAAAACATAAGGCTCCGAGAAGCTGAAGTAAGGCAAAACATGGCACCCGCCAGGGAACTACCCTGTCAAGTGATTTGATTGGTTCTCTAATGCGAATGCAGAGCACTATGTGAAAACCGAAAAATTCTACAAGCTGACTATCAAATCCTCTCATAAACAATAACTACGAGCACTACGTGAAAACTGAAAAACTCTACAAGCTGACTATCAAATCCTCTCATAAACAATAACTACGAGCACTATGTGAAAACCGAAAAATTCTACAAGCTGACTATACAATCCTCTCATAAACAATAACTACGAGCACTATGTGAAAACCGAAAAATTCTACAAGCTGAATGTAATATCATCTCATAAACAATAACTACGAGCACTATGTGAAAACTGAAAAATTCTACAAGCTGACTATCAAATCCTCTCATAAACAATAACTACGAGCACTATGTGAAAACCAAAAAATTCTACAAGCTGAATGTAATATCATCTCATAAACAATAACTACAAGCACTATGTGAAAACCGAAAAATTCTACAAGCTGACTATACAATCCTCTCATAAACAATAACTATGAGCACTATGTGAAAACCAAAAATTCTACAAGCTGACGATCAAATCCTCTCATAAACAATAACTACGAGCACTATGTGAAAACCGAAAAATTCTACACGCTGAATGTAATATCATCTCATAAACAATAACTACAGGCTCCGAACAGTCCACAGAAGTAGTAACAACCCTCTGGGTCCTTTCAGATGTTTCTGAAAACGGTACGGGACCATTTTCCGCGAGGCCGTGAGAGAGTGCCTTCGTCCTTCACAAGACGCCGGGCTGCCGCACGCTCTTGGGAAAAAGCGCAACGAGATGTTTCACATCTGGAGTTTGTCTGGAGGCCGGCGGTCACAGGCAGCGGCATTTTCCCCCGCGGTGGATTCCCTGCGGTGTAGTCAGCGCCGTTTTTTTTTGCTACCCTTACGAGAACGGCTCCATCGATGGCCGCCGCACGCCGCCGCCGCGCGCCCCTCTGTCGGACGTTCCTCCCAGAATGCACCAGGGAAACGCGCGTTCATCTTCATCAGTTCTGGAGAGACAAGCGTGTCGCGCGCATCTCGAAAAAAGCACAAAAATTCCCTGGCCTGTGGGGCCTAATGATGTTGGAATTCATCATTCGCCAAAGATATGTACTCCACGTGTCTCTTCCTCCTGCCTTATGCCATTTTCCAGGCCAGAGACTATCAGCTACTTGTCACAGATCAATAGGAAAGTCATTAGAGCCCGTGATCCATGCTTTATTTTGAACCACTGTTAGCCATCCCTTCTCATGCGTTACATGAGCACAGCTGAGAAACAATGATATCCTGGCCTCCATGTTACATGAACCCAACAGAGATAAAAATATAGCACACCGTTTTTTTAAATTACCCACCAGAGGAACCTGGTCTGGATCCATTCGTTATGAGCAAAATGACATTGTCCTGTCTGACGGGGGGAACTATTTGCAACACTGAGAAATATTTCAATTTCACAGAAAATCATTTCCCAGTTCCTGTAAAGTAAGCGATATTATCGATCCATCAGTTGTTCCATTTACATTGCCAGAAATTGCTGGAGAGAACCCATTCTTCCAGAATAGAAGTTTGAAAACAGAACTTTCAAAAAGAATTTAAAAACCAATAGCTAGTCTGGGGGGAGAAAAAACAAGAAAAAGTATTCTGGAACCTTACCCATAGAGAGAAGGGGGAAAAATCTATACAAAAGGCTTTAGCAAAATGGCACTGGTACCTGTTTTTTACTGCCTGCATGAATTATGAGGGTGTCACTGTGTGAGGCCCGTGGTGGGCGGAGCTATAATTTGTTGAACCAATCACGCCTCAGCGAATTGTAGCTCCACCCCCCATAGACCTCACACGGCGACTCTCCCATAGTTCATGCAGGCAGTAAAAAACAGGTACCAGTGCTATAGTTTCAGACCATACAGGACATTCACCAAAGCAGTCTCTGTAGAATGATTTTCCCAAAAAATTCCAGACTAGAATTTTCCCCAAATGCTGTTATTATTTAAGTGATCAATAAGTTGTTTCAAGGCCACCTTTTCTGAATTTTGCCCCTGAAAGGAAAATGGGAGATGGGTATATAATCACTGATCACTGATCAGTCCAGGTTAATTTTCCGAAGAAGAGGTTTTGCTTCAGCCTGTACTAAATCATCTGGAAAAATGTCTGATAAAAAAAGAATCATTGACTCTATCTAGCACATCGTCAGCCAACCAATCAAAAACATCTTTAAAGAAGCAGGTCAGAATTGGGTCAAGGGAGCACGTAGAGAATTTAAATTTTGCTACAATGCTCTGGAGTTCACTTTGATTCTGCAGAAGGAGGCCATGTTATTAGGCAGTGCACAAGAGGGTAAATCAGGTTGGCTCAATAAGTGCACCGATAAGAATTCAGTAACATAGCACATAGACATACTCTGTTTGAGAATGGCATAAGCACTGAACGGATTCTGAGAAGAACAGCAAACTATTTTGCGCAATAAAAATGAAAGTTGAGTCCACGTAATACAACCTCTCTGAGCAAGACATATCAAGAAGACATCTGACTGCCTTAACCCAAAGTCTGGCAATATCCTGGACAGGGATAGACCTGTCACTCTGTGATCCGCACGGACCCAAACATAGCTGCTGCCTCCATTACGTTCCCCCTCCCCCAGGGGGGATGGTGAGCGTTCTTTCATCTCAAAAGTAAACACGCAAATCCAAAGCCTTCCAGGGAGACATCGGCGGATTTTCGATGATCGCATACCTTCCTGGGATTACATCAGAAATTTGACCATACCAGTGATATTTGCTCTGGATTTCTGAAAGTGGTTTTCTTTTCCACAGCATTGCCAAGACTGTTTGACTTGTGCTCACATGCATGTTTACCATCATGCAACTGAAAATTTATTTTTAAATTGTCTGTTATTTGTTAGTTTTTTATGCATCTGTGCCAACCAATGGGAGTAAAGAAGAGAAAAGGAGTAGCTTTGCAGTTTAGTGGAGGGTTTAGGCAATATCCTGTGTCCCAATATAGTGTTTTGTATGTTAAAACCGAGATAAAGATTACAGAAAGCACAAGGATACTCATGGATAAATATAATCTCATTTGTGGATAGTGACACACACACACAACAACCTACTGATCTCAAAATGCAACTGGTAGGTCAGGCTCCAATAATTCAGTAGAAATCAACTATTGACATCGTGCACAGTGTACACAGAAATACTTACAGTATATCTGTCACTTATGCTTTTAAAATACAATCCTTTTGCTCGTTGGTTACTATTTATTTGTGTTCTTTATCCTTCTAGGACCCTGGTTTCCAAAAGATGATCAGGGTTTGGAAGTCCAAATGCGCATGAGGTTATAGTTGGCACTCTTTATTTGATTGAAATCCGTGATATTTCAGGAGCTGGGTGTGAGGCTGTGAGGTTTGTCCTTAATGTGTGAGAAATGTACACCGAATACATAATGCATGAGACCTGAGGGGAAAAAGGGGGGAAAAGACATCACATGTCCCATGTGAGTTCATGTGACCTTTCCTATATCTGATCTCATCTGCGTTCACCCAGTCCTTTCCTATATCTGATGTCATGTGATTTCACCCTGTCCTTTCCTATATCTGATGTCATGTGATTTCACCCTGTCCTTTCCTATATCTGATGTCATGTGATTTCACCCTGTCCTTTCCTATATCTGATGTCATGTGATTTCATCCTGCTCTTTATGGAACTAAGCTCAGTCTGTGCTACACAGCTTTAAAAAAAAAGATGATTTTAAAAATATGTAGAATTAACAATTGATCAGCGAGGGTCATATTGGCAAAGGAGTGGACACTGAATCCATACTTGCCTTGCCTGCTGGTCTTTCATTAGCTTTTCCTGGTCATCAGTCAGTTTGATGCAGTATGGGAATTCTTCAAGCATCTTTCTCCCATCACTGCATATTAACTGCTTTTAAAAGCAGTTAAAATTTCCAGACTTCCTGAAGTGGAATAAATGACGTCCTATTTGAAAGAACTGCCACCAAGTCTAACAGCGCACAAAATGTCTCGCCTCTCTCGCTTCATCTGAATATGGATGGACAGATGTACAGAATTAAAACCAGAAACTGGTACAACCAAGCCTGTGTAGTTTTTTGCCAATTAGGAAACATCAATTACATTTTCAACTTCAGCTGCAATGTAAATGCATCAGTAAATAATCAGTGTGTCTGATCTCAGATCAGATTCTCCTTAATAACATATTACAACCACTTTTAATTTACAGAGCTGCGCACATCCAGTCCAATTAAGTTTGTACAGTACAGTGGACCTTCTGGCAAAATGATTACAACTGAAATTCTTTATTGATGATGGTACTAAGATTTCTTCAATTATTTATGTTATTAAAAATGGCACGCAAAAGAATTAAAAACAAATGAAGGAATTGCTGAATGAAATACTGTACTTATATAGAACTTTTCCAGATGCTGAAAGTGATTTACAGTGATCGGGGGAAACTCGTCTTCACCACCTGGGTGATGCACGGCCGCCATTTTGAGCCAAACCTTACCTGCGATTCGACAAGGACAAGCATCCCCTACACAGAGCACAGATCTGTCCCTCCTTCCATTCTCTGAACATTCTCCAGACAAAAAAAAATGTTTTTTTGTGCATTATTGCTTTACAGTAAATTCCATTGTCGTATTTTACAAATATTTTATTTACCTATTTGCATTAACCGTCTCCTTTGCTTCTAGACAACATGGTAGGAAATTTTAATTCACGACAGTATTGTTGCAATAAATCACAAACTATTTCTGCAACTGCAGGCCAATAAGGTAAATATGCCATACAAAATGTAAGGAATATTAAACTTCTTCTACTAGAATACAAAAAGCCAAGTCCATTATATGAATTTGTTGTGCCAGCTGCAATTAAGTAGATTGAAGTGGAAGTTGGAACCTGCAAGAACACACAATATTTGAAGTGTCTGGTCTGTGCTGGGATGGGACAGGACTCTGGGGCTGTAAGAAAAGGGTCACCCCTTCACCCCAATCATCCTGTGTCAGTTATATTTAGACATTTTGCAGACGCTGTAATCCAGAACGATCCAATCCTACAGCCCCTGCTTCCTGCGCTTGTCGCCAGCCTCACTGTGGAGGACAGACGCAAGCATGTTGATGGGAATACATGTGATGGGGTAAGTACAAACCAGGTCCCCCCTTCTCCACCCTGATTCCCAATTCTCCTCTTCCACATTTCCCCCTATCTATCCTATATACCTACCACCACCCACTCCACAAAAAAAAAACAAAAAAAAAAAACCCTACCATCCCTTTCACATATTAAGATGGAGACAGACGGGGCGACATAGCTCAAGAGGTAAGACCGATTGTCTGGCAGTCGGAGGGTTGCCGGTTCAAACCCCACCCTGGGCATGTCGAAGTGTCCTTGAGCAAGACACCTAACCCCTAACCCCTAACTGCTCTGGCGAATGAGAGGCATCAATTGTAAAGCGCTTTGGATAAAAGCGCTATATAAATGCAGTCCATTTACAATTTACCATTTACCATTCCGCCTAATGGAAACTCTGTGTTGGGTTGCTGTGCGCGTCCAGGTAAAGGGGGGGGGCAGCTTTCCGCAAGGGGGGGAGGCGGGACCCGCTCAGCCGTGTGAACGACCGCGCGGGGGACGAGGAGGAGCTCTCGGCCTCACGGGGGCGTCGCTCCTGGGGGACCGGCCGAAAGCGTTCTATAAGTCTTCTGCACAACTATTTTCTCACAGAGAAAACGGCCCCCCCGGGGGGGACCCGCGGAGGCCCGTCCATCGCGGCTTCCGCCATTTCTCTCCCCGCGGCGGGGGTAAGAAAACAAGATGGCCTCCGGAGCCCCGGCTTCTGATCTGATTGCCGCTGGCTGTTTGTGAGGGAGGCTGTGCGCAGCTGGACCCAGGGCTCACTCAGGAATGCATGCCCAAAGGAAATTAACCCTTTGAAGAGTCGGCTTTATGGGAAATGTTGTCCCCCCCCCCCCCCCGCCAACATTCTAAAGTAGGCAGCATACGATACGACATACGATGTACTTTTATTGAACCCCCGTGGGGTAATTTGTCCTCTGCATTTGACCCATCCTAGTTAGTTAGGAGCAGTATACTCCAAAAGGATCTACAAACTGTTCTAAAAAAAGTGAACTTTTCTAAAAAGAATCACTGGTGTCACCGAGCACTGTTGTCAGCAGGCTCAATGCAAACTCCATGCTCTTCATTTTAGGTCACTCCATAACCCCTGAGGGGCACACACACTCTCGCACTGATTTTTTCAAGCTGCTTTTCAGAACAATTCAGATCATTGACACCCAGCTTCACGGAAACTTAACGCCAGAAATTTGAACACATTTCATTGTCTTTAAAATCTCTGCGCGATTGATCATAGAGACGACAATGTCCTTGGATGCGCTCAGCAACCCTTTGTTCAAAAGCATTTATCTTAAATGTATTCCAGTCATGACTACAATGCTAGCATGGTCATGTCTGGATAAGATACAAAGGATTTCAGGAAGTGGTGTCCAATCCAATTTTATCGCCATAAATAATTAAACTGAGGAAATTTTGGCCTCATTTGCCAAATTGAGAATAAATCGTTTGGACAGAAAGGTTGCAATATAAAATGTGAAAACTACCGATAAAAGATGGGGAAAGTTGACGCAAGATTCCCCATCTTTTATTTTGCTACCTTTCTGCCCAAACATTTTATTTTGAGTTTGGCTCATTTTATTCAAACTTTCCTCCTGGCAGGAAGAATAAGGCATGATCAAATTCTTCCATCGTGGCAAACCATTGCTTTCAAGTATCAGCGGTGATTGTTACATCAGCATTAGAATTTTCAGTTAAGAACACTGTAATCATATATTTGTGATCTTACACCTTAAATAAAACTACAAAATGGCTGAGGCTATTATTCTAAAATCTATGCGTGTTTTCCTAGAGTTCTTAGAATGGAAAACAACATTTTTTTTGTTTGTTTTTGGTCAATGAGTGACATCACAAATCTACCATCACCGGAGCAGGACTGCCTCTTACAGGAACGCTTTTATTGTTGTTGATGCGGGGATACCAATACACGCTGTAGACTGTGCATGTTGTTCAGGATAATAAAAATCATCGCAGGCATGACAGACAAAACAAAATATAATATTTCAACTGTCTGTTACCAAGCTATCCATTTAAAAAGTCGCTGTCATAGTGCCGGCCTGCATAGCTCCTGTACCAGAATAGAGTGAGAAAACAGAGGGGACATGTAAGTCCTTCTTGCATTGATGAGGTACATTGATTGATTAAATAAACACATTCTACCAAGGCAGAAGTTGTGCAGACCTTTCGCAAAGTAAGGTCACAACAGATTCATTGTTTAGTGCTATATGTTTAATTACCTTTATACCGCCTCATCCTTATAAGTACAGTTAAAATGTTGAAACTTGTTAGGCTAAAGGAACCGTGTTCATTAAAGTTTAGCTGGGTGACTGGGTTGTTGGGCACAACAATAGGAACACGTGACAGATCTGCTGAAGCTAGGTAGCCACTGAACTGAACTGACTTTCCCCATTTGTACCTCATTTTGGCTGGGGAGCTGGGGAGCTGGGGAGTGGGCACTCCCCGTTTTCCATTCATATAAATATCCGAATGATATGCCAATAGGACAATTTATTAAAACCAATGTAATAATTCGAAGAAAACACTGGGGGATACAGTACATCCTCATGTTAACCATGTATCACTCTAATATTGAGTACAACACAATCAGGATTGGTCAGGCCAGGTCAAAGGTCAAGGTCAAAGGTCAAGGTTCACAATGCAAACTTTGGACGCGATGCACGCAGGTAAAGTGAGGTTTTTCCACTCAGGGAAAATGGCTTTTCTAGAAATGAACGTCACGTTGAGAGCAGAAAATAACATGGACACAGGGAACGACAGATGATTGCCATCTCAGGCAGGCTAATGGATGTCTGGATGTAAGGGAAGAAAGGAGAGCCAGGCACTTTTAGGCCACAGACCTCGCTGAAAGGTGCGACAATGGGGGTAACAAAAGGGCACATGCTTCCCCCGCTGCACCTGTCAGATTGGGTTGGTGCCCAAATTCATGTAGAAGATTTTCACTTTCTTTTAGCTGGTATACACATCCCAATAAGACTTTCCTATTATACAGGCCATAGTGGGTATACCCAAAACACAGAGTATATGGTATTTTCCATCAAACTAATGATTCATCAACATTGCCCAGAGGACATAAAATAGGAATAGGACATGGGGTAGACAATCCGTTATGCTAAATTAATGTAAAATAGTATAGAATATAAATGGTGCCCTGTATAAATATGATATTATACCTATATCTGTAAAAAGTTATATCCAAATACAAATGAATTGGACTGAATATTTAAACATTTTCAGTGCATCCCTCCCCCTTTCAAAGAAACAAACTGTCTTTCTATGCTTTTTTTAAATTCTCAGGTTTTTTTAACTGCAGGTTTCAAAATCTTTATGGATGTTTTTTTTTTTTTTAACGCCAGAACATTCTGTAAGCTGGAATTATTATAAAGATGTATTGCATATGTTCCAGAGGGATCCACATAATCACCATACATACAGTATGACAACCGTCTAATATTCATACTTAATATTATATTTGCAACTTTGGATTAAACGCGTACTGGTAAACGTTTGACCGTTTTTGTCGTCGGAGATCCCGTAACTGTGTAAATGACCGCGAGTATTTCCTTTAGCATCCGCCAAGAAATATCGCTCTAAACAAGGCTTTCTGGCAACAAACAGACTGCCTTCCCTTGCAGTTACACACACCATCAGTCAACAGTGACACTGAGGTAATCAGCGAGGGTGTCCATTCTGTCAATGTCTTGGACGTTTCCAGTGAGCAGAAATGGATTTACGAATTACCCCGGGCCTGTCCGTGGCCCCCTAATCCTCCCTTTCCATCCCAACTCTGACCCTCTCTGCAACCATCAGAACAGAAGGCTGTTACATGCCGACCTACAGCAGCAAATCCAATGAAACCACTCTGTGTGAAGTTAAACGTGGGTACCCATAACTTAATGACAACAGCCTTTCAATCACGAGCCGTGGGCACCTCTCTGTGAAGCGGCCACTGCACGTGGAACTTTTTTATTCCTCCCATTGTGTTAGAGGGACAGCTCAGGCCAGACGGTTTGGAGACAAAGTGGGAGAGGCGAGATTGAGATGGTTTGGACACGCGCGGAGGAGAGATGCTGGGTATATTGGGAGAAGGATGCTGAAGACGGAGCTGCCAGGCAGGAGGAAAAGAGGAAGGCCAAAGAGGAGGTTCATGGACATGGTGAGGGAGGACATGCAGGTGGTTGGTGCGACAGAGGAAGATGCAGAGGACAGGAAGAGATGGAAACGGATGATCCACTGTGGCAACCCCTAACGGGAACAGCCGAAAGAAGAAGTAGAAGAAGAAGAAGTGTTGGAGGGAACAGAACAGGAAGAGGAAGACAAACAGGAACTGGAAGTGGCAGAGGAAAAGGAGCAGGGACAGAAACCCCTCCTGACATCACAGAGCGAGCCTCACAGCACTCACTGGCTTCACGTTCAAATTCATAAGCACAGCCACACTAGAGAGTCCCATCATCACCTCCATCCTCAAAGTACACACTGTATATTTTTCACGCACGTAATTTTCATGCATGTTTACCAATACACTTGTCGATAAGAAGGCACACCGTTCAAGTGGAGTTACATCATGCCTCCGATTCCAGCCTAAGGACAAGATGTCCGCTCAGCACTTGTGTTGTGATGAAGTGCAGCTCATCCATCGGCCTAACCCGCTGTCCAGGGAGGACACAGTAAAACCACGCCGTTCCCAAGGGTGCTCGCAATATCTGTTCTCTCAGCAGACCACTTAGACTGACTTCAGATTTCTCCCACTGAGTATTTAAATCTTATTTTTCGAGTGTGGCTCGAGTTTGCGCTCCCAGCTGATTTGGGAAACTTGCTCTAACGTGCATTTGGGGGAAACTGATCCATTAAATCTTCAACTTCAACTTTCAACTTTATTTGTCCTCGGAGGGCAATTGGTTTTGCAGCAAGACATAGATACAAGACTGTGGCAAACACGCCTGCCACAGGCCACCGAAGTGGCTTTCCACGGGGCCCTCCAGCACAGAGACACAGGGAGATCACGTTCCAGCAGTCCACATTTATTTACGAGGGTTTGGCAAGATGTTACAGCCAAGTGAGCAGATCTGAAACCACTGTCATGACAGAGAGGCTCCCCCATGTGAGTGGGGATGGCAGATTTAACCTGTGCGCACTGATTACCTCACTACGCACAGGTGCAGCCACTCCTGCTCCCGGGCCCAATTAGCCTGGCCAATTATCTAATTCGTAACCAATTATCCAATTGGCCAGGTCTAATTAGCTTGACCCAGGGCAGGTGTGGCTGCTTAAACCAGCCATCCCCACACCACAAAGACGATAAAATATAAATAAAAGCCTACATAGGGTACATCAATGCAAGTGACACCAAGACCAAGGCCACACATCTCTATTCAAAAGGAGCAACACATTGCCTTCTGAAGCAGACCCACTGAAAGCCACAAGCTAATCACTAAGCTGATTAAAAATTGCCTTTGGCTGTGGGTGTCACCGGCGCTGACCATGGTGCTGAAGACAGGTTGGAGAGGCTACTTGTTCTCCCCAGGGTACCGAACACCATTAGGTGAGACCTAGGTGCTGTCCATGGTGCTGAACATGTCCTGGACATTGGGAGCCAGAAGCTCTACTAGTGACCAATTTTATAGCACTGAGCCTGTGCTGAAAAAAAAAATCATGATTCAGTCATTTTATTTCAAATGACAGTTTCTGAATGAAATAGCACAAATGACAAATTACATCAGACAAATATGCTCTATAAAGGCCATATGTAAACATAAACTGAATCCAAATCACATACAGTGGATTTTGACCAAGAAGGAGATGTCTTAGCAACGATTTCTTTTTTACATATTTATTTTCAAGCCTCAAGCTTGGTGTGGAATTCCCCAGAGCAAGAGTACCATCTTACAGATATGAACTAGATATTGCTCTTACTACCTGTCAGAACACAGCTTGCATAGCACAGATAACCACAATTTATAGACATGTCAAAAATCCTATTGATATATGATGCTAATGTCTGTATTTCATACTCAGACACACACACACACACATACATGCATGCACACACACACACACACATGCATGCACATGCGCACACACACACACACACACACTTCTGTACACAACCTGTCACAGTGCTCATCACTAAAAAGGCACACTGGGCCCATACTGAAGGCCACAGGGAAAAGGTAGGAGAATAAATGAGGCTCCTATCCTCCTACGGCTCACTGGCCACAGCAGTTAAAGCAAAGCAGGTTCGTCTGCATGGACTGTGAGAGAGGAGAGCTCAGAGAGGGAGAAAGCGACTCGATCCTTCACAGAGAAGCCAAAGAGCTCAAAGAGAGGATAGCTCGGGGGGGGGGGCAGGTGAAGTACTGTCACATCTGATGTGATGTTTTCCTGCCATAATATTTCTAGCCAGACATGGTTAGAGTACACGGCAATCTGCAATTAGATCTACAGGGGACGGATGACTGACAGGCGAGGGGTGCGGAGACTGTTACCTGTCTCTGTACTAACTGAATTAGCAAGTGAAACCAATTCACTATGGTTCACATAGTTATGACTGTGTGTGTGCTTACGCGTGTGGGCGTGTGCGTGTGTGTGTGTGGGAGAGGGTGCATTTGGCAGCAGTCCAGTAAGTCCAGTGAGGGTTTTTTCTCTCATGCTACAACACACCCTACAGGAGGAGTGATGCATTTAGACTACTGGGCCTGCCCATCTTGGCACACTGCAGCCCCGATAGTGGAACCTGCCGGAATCCACTGGAACCCACCGGAACCTGCAGAAGTAATCACATCCCATCGCTGACACCGCTTGACTTGTGCGTAAAAGGTTTCTAGGAGGATCATTTTCATGGATCACATACTTAAAGTCCGGGATTGGCCCCCAACACTCTCTATTGATCTGAGTAAGGCCGCTGGTCTTTGCTCGTCTTGCTATTTGCGCCGTGAGCAATGAAGACAACCTGACTGAGCGTCGTTTGCGTCACTGGCTCTTCCGTTTATGCGTTCGTTCTGCTCTAGACTGCCCTCGCGCACGGAGAGAAAATCAAACGGGGGAAAAAAAGGGAACAAAGCCTGCCCTGGCTTTCCTGAACGTCAACCCACCCAGTCTTTTGAAAGTCCTCAGAAACAGGCGCGCTGACAGAGGGGCTGGGCCCTTCTGGCAAATCCCTTCGCAGAATCACATTAAATGCAAGCTGCAACACTTCACTGCGAATGTGCCCTGTGTTTGAATGCAAGCTGAACCACTGCATTGAAGACGGCCCTGAGGATATGTTAATAAGGGGAGCACGAACGGGCATTCTCTAATGAAAGGCTGAAGGCCCTGCGTCAGGTGCCAATCAAATCGCCTCCCGAGGCAAAGCATGCATTTAATGTGTATCCTACATGACAGCATTCAATTCATTAAATTCCTTCAACATAATCATTCAGAAATTTTGGTTATGAACAAACCTGAAACTTTTTTCCCACAAAGTTCTCAAATGTGTGAAGGACAAAGGTTATACTAAACTGTGCACCGCAGTTAATAACCGGTTTAGGAGGACTGGCAGAAGGCCTCACCAGTTTGGGATGATTGGTGGAAGGCCTCATCGGTTTGGGATGATTGGTGGAAGGCCTCACCAGTTTGGTAGCATTGGCAGAAGGCCTCACCAGTTTGGGATGATTGGTGGAAGGCCTCACCGGTTTGGGATGATTGGTGGAAGGCATCACTGGTTTGGGATGATTGGTGGAAGGCCTCATCAGTTTGGGATGATTGGTGGAAGGCATCACTGGTTTGGGATGATTGGTGGAAGGCCTCATCAGTTTGGGATGATTGGTGGAAGGCCTCAACAGTTTGGGATGACTGGTGGAAGGCCTCACCGGTTTGGGATGATTGGTAGAAGGCCTCACCCGTTTGGGAGGATTGGCAGATCTCTTTCTTTTGAGCTCGCTGACCTCCCTGGCTAGGACATCTTTTCTTGTCATCTTCAGGGTCAGGATGTTGCCTCCAGAGACACAACCCCACACATTCCTTTCCTGTTATTACAACTGTGGGGCTTTTTCCCCTTCAAAGTAATCTGCTGGTCAGGGCTCTCCAGTTTTCTGTTAGTTGCTAAAATCAGAAGTGTCCTGCGTGCTCTGAAGTCAGAACAGTACCTCATTACATTACATTACATGTATTTAGCAGACGCTTTTATCCAAAGCGACGCACAATAAGAGCATACCGAAGGTCACTGGAGCAATTACAAAACACGGGTTCGATAAGGTACAATACTCATTATGTAACAGTTATCCATAGCGAGGAACACAGTAAACTTAAATCAGTTACCGAATGATTACACACAGCGATGTTCTCTAACTAACAAACAAACAGCTGAGACAAAATTAAGAAAACAATACGCTTATCTGGACGCCCACAAGTAGAAGTCAACAACAACGCTGAACAGATGCAGGACCTGTTACCTCTCACTGGTTGCTTCCAAATGTTCGCAGCATGTACAGCTGTAGCTGTTCTGCGGGCACGCTAACAAAGTGAAGAACGGAAATCCCCCATAATCAACCATAGAATGTTTTTACAGTCTTTCAGCACCTCCGACCTGTGATCAAACTGAGCATGTGTGTGCGGTGGTCATTTCCTGTTAATACGAGAGGGACGCGGGACAGGATGAAAGGATCTGCCTCTGAAGTTCAAAACGTTTTATTCAGAGAGCGGAGAGGAGAACTGCCATCTCTGGACCAGAGCGACTGCACCATCAGACTGCCCAACAGTACAGTATCTCATAAGGTGCTATAATTTAGGCACATGTTCATCCACAAAGCTTTTCAGGTTCAGTGCCCAAAAGTGAGTGCTGTGTATGTTTTTTTTTTTGTTTGTTTAGTTTGCTGAAGTGAAAAGTGACAAATGAAAATGAGAAAGGAGGACATGCAATAAATAAATCACTGGGGTGAAACAAAATAATTCAGAGAACAGCACATTTCTGTACACGTTGTTGGGAAACAGACAGTTTTGTGTATATCCCAGAGGAAGGGCCACCCCCATGACCATATATGGGCCTCTATTCCTGTCGGTTTTTAAGTTTCCGCTCCTGGGAATTTCCACTGCCCCCCCCCCCCCCCCCCCCCCCGGCAAGCCCCCTATGACCATTATGGATTTGAATGGTCCAATCAGAAGGAAGCACGGCCCCTTATCTCCAATCAGAGGCAGTGCTCCCTTTCAACAATAGAATTCCACTATATGCAAATATCAATCTACTGAAAACTGTATAAAACTAATTACCCACCAATACCTTTTTGAACTTTCTCGCTGAGTTGTTCCCGTAGCCGACTGCGTAATAAATCTTCCTGTTTTTACTACGAACTTCTGATCTGCTTCTTCCTGGGATAACGGTCATTTTACCTGTTTTAGGTAATATCTTGAAATAACCAACAACGTCTTACTTATTTCTGTTTGCTCAAAATAAATGAGGCTCCAGCAAAGGAATATAACAAGAACAGGTAACAGAAAAGAAACAGTATTTAAATCACAGACTCTGAATGAAGGTATTGATCCATAAGGTTACGCATCCTTATAAAACAGGAGATCTACCATCCTGTTTTAATTTCAGCCCTACTATGGCATACCTGACTCTACTAATTAGCAGCTCAACAAGCTCCCTAGCTCTTCAATTAGGTGTGCTTTTTTAGGGTTGTTTTTAGAAATAGCCTAAGTAGGATCGCCAGGAACAGGGTTGGTCACCACAGTTATCTGTTATAAAACAACACCTGGGAAAAAATGAGAACAGGCAAGGATGAATCTCTGAAACTTCATGGACAACAGGATTTTGTAAAAGCAAATGCATCAACAGTTGGCCATGTCTGTGCAGACTTAGAAATGAACAGATTCTTAAGACATTCTTACAGACAGAGAGGCCTTTTCAGGCTTTCTTGGAAATTGAAACATTGATAAAAAATACAGAAAGAAAAAAAAACATTAATAATACCCATAACTGAAAAGCTATATCTTTCTCTGAATAGCGCTAGTGCAGAGCGACATGTAGTCTTTAGTAGAGGAGACATACCAATAAGAATGAAACTTCAAAAAGTGGGGCTGTCTGAGGCCACTAAAATTCACCAGGTCAGGCCAGGACGGGAGAGTTAATTGGGGTAGCGTGCGCCCGGCAGAAGCATCCGGCAAACAAAGACTCGGCCACAAAGCCCGAGCACCTCCAGACAGCTCCACACAAACACCTGTTGGCCTTCAAAGGCCGTCTCCAGTGATTATGACAGTGTAGCATAATGGCTAAGGAGCTGGTCTTGTAAGCCAAAGTTTGCGGACCTGTGACAGTGTCATTTGTTAAAAAAGCCACTAAATAACACTGAACTGAATTGAATTGAATACAAATACGAAGCATTCCCCGCCAAGGCGTAACTCGGCAGATGCCATACCTGCCATTCCGACAACGCACAGATGACATGAGTCTGAGATGAAACAGTGCTAACTCAGCAATGCAGTAATGGCGTCAGCAGCGCCGTCTAAATGAAAGACAAGGCCACAGAAGGAGAGCTCCCGCTTCATAGCAGCATTTTCTGACTGACTACTGCACTGAGTATGAGCTTTCAAAATGTGACCTTTAAGTGCTTTCTGCTGAAAGAAAATCATGACGAGAAAAGTCGTCCTGTGTCACCATACATTGTAGGTTTGGTGCAGTTTAATTTTTTTATTGTAAAGAGCACAGAACAGCCACAAAGAGCAAGGCTGAATATTATTCTTCCCACAAGCAGCGTCTGCCCATCTCTTGGGGCCAAGGAGGTTAAGTGGGAAATTGTACAACGTGAGGAACAAATCAGTGCGAGTCTTTTTAAATGAATAATATTGACATTTATTGACCTCATTTGGCTTCTACAAGATGTTTTACATAAGCCCAGCACACCCTCTTGGACTCACTCCTCTAGCTGTGCGTGTGTGTGTGTGTGTGTGTGTGTGTGTGTGTGTGTGTGTGTGTAGGTGTGTGTATGTGCGTGTGTATGTGTGTGTATGTGTGTGTGTATGTGTGTGTGTGTGCGTGTGTGTGTATATGTGTGTGGTGTGTGTGTAGGTGTGTGTGTGTGTGTGTAGGTAGGTGTGTGTGTGTGGTGTGTGTGTAGGTGTGTGTGTATGTGTGTGTGTGTGTGTGTGTGTGTGTAGGTGTGTGTGTGTGTGTGTGTGTGTGTGTGTGTGTGTGTGTGTGTGTGTGTGTGTGTGTATGTGTGTGCATGCATGCAATAATGAAACTACATGGGACATTTGTGGCCTCTGGCTTCCTGACCACCGGACTGACCCTCCTCTGAGTCATGCTCACAAAGAACATCTCTGGCCAACCCAGGCATAATGAAGTGCCTGTCCCTTCCCACTTCTGACTTTATTAAAGAATATTTTAACACATTTTGGTTCCACCATGTCGACATTACCGCACTTTTGAAACACACTCCACCCATTTCGGGGCACCATAACATTTGCGATATACTGTTGTTATGTAATGACATGTTATGTAAATGAAAGCAGTCGGTTTAACTAAATCATTTTTTTTTTTAAAAAGCCCTTTTCCCCAAATATTATGGAGGGCACTGTATGTTCGGTGCTTACCTATGTTCCTGTTTAAAGCACACATTTACTAAGAGTACCAGAGTGTTTCTGCCATAAAAGCCACCATTGATCGTCTTTGGCCCCCTTGATTATTGTCATGTGTTATAAAGTCACGGCTGAGTCTGTTATTGGTTAAAAATAAACAGGCTTATTTTAATCCTACAATAACCACCCCAAGATGAATTCTGATCATTGCTGGAAATAATCGAATGCTCACCTATGCCTGCATTCACAGTTAGTCTGAGGCAGGAGAATGACCTGCAATCTGTGTGCATTATTAAACAGCAATGTGCCACACATAATGAGACTTACTGAATGTGACAAAGCTGGCCACTACTTCGCCATACAGAATAAGTTAAAACCATCTGAGATATGGAGTCTTACATAGAGGCATTTAGTTAAATAAATAAATAAATAAAAACACAACAGGGAACTTTCATGATTTTCCGAGAACAGACCTAGTCTCTACTACAGGGGCGGCAGTGCAGTATAATTTGGTAAGGAGCTGGTCTTATACCCAAAAGGTCACAGGTTCAATTCCCCAGTAGGACACTGCCATTGTACCCTTGAGCAAGGTACTTAACCTGCATTGTTGCAGTATATGTCCACCTGCATAACTGGATACAACGTAAATGCTGTGTAAAAAGTTGTGTACGTCGCTCTGGATAAGAGCGTCTGCTAAATGCCTGCAATGTAATGTACTTCATTATAAAATGGTGTCTCTAGCTCCTCACACCTGCTTTAAAGATTAACTGTACTTACCAGCGAGTGTAAAACTAGCTTTAATCAGTCACACATGTAATCAGTCACAGATGTATACCATCAGCAGTGTGTAAGGTACACTGAATGTGTTAAAACGAAATATTGTCCCATATCACATTAAAACATTTCACACAAATGTACAGTGAAGAGGCCTTTATCTTCACACTGAACACCGTTTTCCACGTAGTAGACTGCTAATTCCAGAGACATTAAAAGGAACAGCAGGAAGGAAAGCATATGGATTACCTTTGGGAGACACAGGCAAACATGCTTATATTTTATTTAAGAATATTCATCGTTTATGTTACTCACATTATCCCTTCATAAAACTACATATCTTCAATTGATCTAAAACAGTGATGACATGGATTGAAATATCATGTAAATGTTTCCCATACCACTGCATGTATTTTTTATGCAAGTACATCAGAAGAAATACCTAATTCCGTCACTGCAGCTGATTGCATCTGAAACCCAGAGATGGGAAATATAAATCTTTCCCTTTAATCTGAAGACTTGAATGTATATATTAATGAAAACCTGCCTGCACGTCCTTGTAAAGTAAATCATGTACACATAACATGCTTTCCTTGAGTAATCCTCAGCTTGATTGCCACACACTAACCTACTGCACAGGACACTTCCCTATATATATATATATATAGCAGTGGCCGTGTAGTATATTCACTCTAGTGTTTCTTTTGCGCCTCTACATCATGAAACCTATGCACTTGTTGTACGTCGCTCTGGATAAGAGCGTCTGCTAAATGCCTATAATGTAATGTAATGTAATGTATATTGGGTAAGGAGGTGGTCTTGTAACCTAAGCAATGCACTTAACCAGCTGTATAAATGGATGCAGTGTAAATGCTATGTAGCCTGCTAAATGCCTGTAATGTAATGTAATACGTGCATTTGCCACTTCAGATGTCCCTTTAACCAACGTCTGAATTTACCGGGCACCTCCAACTGTGAGGCTAATAGCCAAGGATGGGCTGGATGTCTGGGAAGGAGAACACTGGTACTTATCAGTGAACAGTGGTGCGTATCAGTGAATACTGGTGCATATCATTACATTACATTACATTACGGGCATTTAGCAGACGCTCTAATCCAGAGCATTACATTACATTACATTACAGGCATTTAGCAGACGCTCTTATCCAGAGTGACTTACACAACTTTTTTTACATAGCACTTTACATTGTATCCATTTATACAGCTGGATATATACTGAAGCAATGCAGGTTAAGTACCTTGCTCAAGGGTACAACGGCAGTGTCCTTACCCGGGAATCGAACCTGCAACCTTTCGGTTACAAGCGCAGTTCCTTACCCACTGTGCCACACTCCGTCACTTAGAGCGACTTACATACAGCATTTACATTGCATCCATTTATACAGCTGGATACAAACTGAAGCAATGCAGGTCACGCACCTTGCTCAGGGGTACAACGGCAGTGTCCTACCCAGGATTCGAACCTGTGACCTTTTAGGTTGCAAGAAGAGCTCCCTACCCGTTATACTACACTGCCATCCATATCAGCGAACAGTGCTGCTTAACCTATGGAAACTAGTGCAGGGAATGGTCTGGGAAAACGAAGGAATGATCCGGGCCTGTATTCTTCAGAATCTAGGATAAGCTGAGCCTTTGAGCTCATGATGGAACAGATGAGGTCGTGATCAGGGGCAGACTGAGTGTGGCCCAGCACTCTCACTCTCAGAATCTCATGGTCCTCTTAATGCACCGAGTCAGACATCTGAGGTCAGAGGAGGCCTGCGGTCGGTCGGTCGGTCGGTTGATTGGTCGGTTGGTCCACAAAAGTGTTGGCCATGACCGAAAGGTACAGCTGAGTAACTTTCAGGCCGATTGACCAAGAGGGGGCGTGGTGATGGGCGTGGCCTATCACAAAAAAGGCGCATAACTCCCGAATGGATTCACAGATTCGCACAAGATTTCGCGGAAAGGTTGGTCACGAGCCAAAGAAGAGGTTACGTGTTTTTGTGTGAGGGTGTGTGCGTGGATGCACGCACACCTGGATGCATGCGCATGTGCGGTCGCAGCTATTGCGGATTCGCGCTTGTTCCATAACGCAGGTGTTGGTCCACACTACCATAACTTTTCTGGGTTCACCCATAGAAACAACAGACTCAGCTCTGGTTGTGTACCTGTAGAAAATGCCTATTTTGTCGCCCAACCACACAGCGGTTACTCTTGCCTGGGTAATTAAACTCAGAAACTGTAGTCACTTCAGTCTCAATATTTAATCCTAGATTTTAAAATGCATCATTACAAATCAAGTCTATCATTAGTTATATTTTAGAGCTACAGAACCATGCAGACAAAGTGTATTATGGGGCAGCAAACTTCTCTTTCAGCTCTCAACAGCTGTGAATCGTTTTCCACCAACAAGCTCTTAGGTACAGTAATCCTATCTTAAATGTCAAATATTTGTCGGTGCATGGATATAATGCGAATGTTTAATCTTAATATTTAATGAGGACATATTAAGAACTATATGAAAAATTGCTCAAAGAACAACGGATTGCTCTTCAACAAACCTGCACATTAGCTTCTGGGCAGTCAGTCTCCTTTTGTCAGTTCATTTGAATCAGGAATACAGTAGGATTCACAAACGGACAAGCTTGGAAACGCCACCCCAAACTCGTTTTTATCACAACTACTCAGACACAACATGCAGCGTCGTTCTGCTGTCAAAGTATAGGACTAACCACTTTGTAATAACGTAATTAATTAATTATTCGCCTCAACCGCATACAGGTTGCGATCGATATAACATAGAGTCAATATGTTCCAATATTGTTGTTCATTGGAGCGAGACCCTAGCGCGAGGGAGGACTGGGTATAATGTTAAGGCGCGCTTTGATCACTCATATGGGACTTCTCCATATTAACCTACCCTCGCTCATTAACACGTTCCTTGGAGTAATTACATTTCTGTATGATATACTGACTGAACCCAGCAAAAGCGCGGGCAGTTCAATTCAACGTGGAGTTTCGCAGGAAGACTCCGCCAAACGCAGTATGTAACCTGTCTCAGGGTTTCGTGACGTCAGCGTCTTACGTTCCAGTCACCTTATATACGGCGCCGCTTTCTATCGCTTCACTGAGGCTGAAAAGCACAGGCGCGGGTGCACTGAGAGCAAGCCGCTTCTGTTACTGAGAGAATAGAAACGGGCAATGGATTTCGTTCAGATGTGCCCAAGAGAGGGCCTCGCGAATCGCTTTGATATTCACATTTACGCAAGTATTAGCTACCTTTTTTTACTTGTAGGCTTAGATTCTCTATTTTGATTTCAACATTATTATTATCAATAAGAATATTTTTATCATCATCATGCCACAAATAATTACGGGCGGTACGCACGCACGCCCCAATGTTTTTGGTCATTCAAAAGTTTTACATTTCACGTCAGTACCATGAAATTTGGAATACAGAAAAGTTGAACTGACAAGGTGCTTGTAGGCTACTGACAAAAAACAAAAACGCGCTAAAAGTCGCTGTAATGAGGGAAAACAGAAATAATAACGCATACTCCGATGGATGTCATTTAGCAGAACCACATGCTTGTAAGTGTACTCGCGCAACAAGGACTCAGTGGATCGGACCACGCTGGCAACAGTAGCAGTTGCGTTGTTTATTTTACAAAACAATGAAAACTTAGTCCAAAACAAATAACTCATTCCAGATCCTGTGCTCGCGTTTTGCATGCGTATGACAGTTTGTTGTCCAATGTCTTGTTTGGAATCTTGTATCCAATAACGAACTGGTTTTATACCTCATCATGTGTAAAACTCTGGTTTGCAGTGGAAAGACGCAAATTCTTTTCGACTATGTCTACTTTGCGTGCTCACTATAGGCTATCGTCCACGTATCGTTCTGGGTGTGGAGAAGGTTCAACATAGGCGCAGAATTCAGTGTTTTCCCCCGAACAAACGCGTGCCTATAAAGTAAAGAGATTCTAACTTTTTGGAATACAGCGAACGATGTTTTCGGAGGAGACAAATCAAAACTATAGCTCCAACGCAAGCGGACAGGACCCCTTCGCTTTGCAGGATCAGGGAAGGAACGACACGCTCTCGAGGACAGGGCACAACGTGGTATCCGTGTTTTTGGGATGTATCATGATTTTTGGTTTCCTCAACAACCTGATCGTTCTGATCCTGTTCTGCAAGTTCAAGACTTTGCGGACCCCGGTGAACATGCTTCTCCTCAACATCAGCGTGAGTGACATGCTGGTGTGCCTTTTCGGCACGACCCTCAGCTTCGCCTCCAGCGTTCGGGGACAGTGGTTGGCCGGGGCGCACGGTTGCATGTGGTACGGCTTCATCAATTCATGCTTCGGTGAGTGGCTTTGTGTTTACGAAATTGTGTTTATACGTGAACCACCGGCACGCGGGCTTGCTATTTAGATACAATTAGGCATGCGTGTCTAGAGATTGGAAGTTCCTGTCCAGACATTGGAAACTAGTCTCGTTTTTCAATGCAAAATCCCAGAAAATCTACCGATTAAACCACAAAAAACTACAAAAAAGTCAAGTGACGCAGTCAAAACAATATCCGCGTAGGGCTTAGTACAAGGAATTTGCCCGCTTTTCTGCAACGGGCGGTGAAACAGCCTAGTCTTCTAAGAGACCATTAAGCAGTGCCCCCAAGTCAGGCAGAATGAGCCTTATTTTCCGCTCGCGTTATGAAACATGTCAAATTGCGGGATAAAACTCAACAATATCACTGAGATCTCCAAGTGGAAGGCTAAGATGAGAAACATTCAGCTCAAGTAATTGGAGATCCTTCACACTCAAACTAGGGCTAAACAAGAAGTTCACGAGACAATTCCAGAATCCACTTAGATCACATTTTCACGCTACTAATCTGTACTGACGCAGCAATTTCACGTGGCACCTCAATTTTGCATGGCTCATCAAAAGCGAGCTGTGGTTGAGATGGCTTTCCATTGGACGCTAATCGCGCAGCGCCCGAGCTCTACTATACGTTCTGAATGCGACCTGACCATTACCGGCATGGCTGCTCTGCGCCCTCGAGCGCAAAAGCGTTCACAGCTGTAGTCTGCTGGCGAGGCGTCAGGCTGAAACAGAAACCAGTGAGTGCTGCCGTCTCGGAACAATGGTCTTCAGTCTAGACTTTGTAGCACATGGAGAGTGATGGTGGCAGGGTGAGGGTGGGGTTGGAGGGGCGAGAGGGATAGTAGGTGTGGGGGGGCTAATCTGGTGGAAGACAGGGATCTGCTCCCACTGTGATGTACTAGTGCAAGTGTGTGTGTGTGTGTGTGTGTGGGGGGGGGGGGGGGGGGGGGGGGGGTGGAGCATTCTCAGTCCCTCACCGTG
Source organism: Anguilla anguilla (assembly GCF_013347855.1). NCBI lineage: Eukaryota > Metazoa > Chordata > Actinopteri > Anguilliformes > Anguillidae > Anguilla > Anguilla anguilla. The sequence continues at coordinate 31,314,209 of NC_049215.1, read as the reverse complement.
CAGCTGGTGGAGGATTTGTAAGGCTGTGTTTCACACGTGGGGTAACAGAGCTGAGCGGAGCCCTTGTTTTCAGATGGTGGAGAAGGTGAGGCAGCACGTGAGACTGTCAGAGAGGTGAGAGGGTCGTGGGGGGCAGGAGCTGGCGTGTGTGTGTGCGGGCGCATCTGTGTATGTGTGTGTGCATGCGCATCTGTGTTTGTCTGTGTGTGCACGTGCGTGTGTGTGCATCTGTTTGTGTGCACATCTGTGTGTGTGTGTATGAATTCTGAGGGGGGAGTCACTGTCATATGGCTACTTATAAAAAATACTGTAATTTCTACATGGTGAAACCACAAGGTATAAAAATACCCTTAAATAAAAACTGAGAGTGTGCACTTTAACCACGCGTGAATTGTTTTATTACAAATCTAAAATTGTGTATTCCGATGATAATGATGATGATGACATACTTTATTAATTTTGAGAGGGGAAATTCACTTTGTCACCAGCGCAGTCACAAAAATAGAACAGATTTTTATAAAAACAGACAAAGCACAGGATAAGAACACATTACAGTACAGTGGCAAATCTAGAAAAAAAATGGCTGACCAAAAACATTATGGGTGACTTCATTGTATATTACTTTCACACAAAGTGCATGTATGTCATGAATATAAGAGGGTGTGATTGTGATTATTATGGCGCTTCTCCATTGACCAGCATGGCACGTTACAGGACGGCAAGCATTCGTATCCTACCCGTGCCGTGTCACCTGTTGCGCTTCTCCATTACACAACAGACCCGTGAAGGTAGGAGGAGTCATGGGAGGAGTACAGCGTATAGCGTCATAAGAGCACGCCATGGTGGTGACATGACAATAACAATGGTACCATGATAATGGTTCAGCGCACAAAGAGTATGAGTTCAAACACAGCTGATCACACAGCTCGCTCCAAATGGGGCGATGATTCAGACACACACACACCGTTCATTAATTAAGCAATCCACCTAACTTACGGCAACTAATGAATTAAGTCCGTTTTATGAAGAAACCAATGCTAACTTTAAGCACTTTATTCCAAAAAACCTGAACCACGCGCGCGCGGTTCCGTCTGACATTGGTTTATGACCACGTGGGGAAAGAAGCCAGCCAGACAGTTGAGCTAACGATAGTAACCCAGCCACCTATTAGTTAACTGCAAGCCAAAATTACCTTAAATTCTGCACAGAATGGTGGACTATGCTCCCGCAAATGTGCAATGAAGTCTGACGTTTGATTCCTCTTGCAGCCAATCTTCGCATGAACTTTTCACAGGTCACCGTCCTTCCGTCTCTGAGCGGCGCCCATCTGCTTTGTTCCGGTCACCGAAACGTTTACACGCCGCCGAGTTTACATGAAATTACTGAGTCTCTGTTCGGTGGATGCACATGACGCAATTCCCCGGTTTGTTTGCGTTTTTTCGCCTGATCGCTCGATGGTAATTATATCGACCGAAACTCCATTGCGAGATAACTCCCGAACTCCCCAAAAGAGAGCGCCATCTCATGTCTGTGCTAAGCATTACTATTAAACAGTGCATGTACTTGTGAGTAGTGACAACAGCAATAATAATAATGAAATTATAATAATAATAAGGCAGAGGAAGAAACATCAAATACCGTCAGTGCAGCAAGAAGGGAAATTTTATTGGTTTCAGTAGGCGAAACACACACTTTTCTATCGTACTTTAGTTCCATAGTTCAAAACTATATTTTCCGCTGTTGTTCATAGTAGAAGTGAAGCCCCATATTAGCAACGAGGGTTCAGCACTTTAACGGTTAGAACCATAAAAGCGCGTGCAGATGAAACATTCTCATAAAGACCGTGCACCTCATATCTTCGTCATAAAGTAATCCCCCCACCCCCCACTGCGCCTCAATCAGCCGGAGATTTATAAATGGCGCGTGGCAGCCACGCATCTGCTGCTTTCATCACTCTGCTCCGCTTTGTACTTCTGATACGCCTTTCAGTACACATTTTATACGAAGCCCTGCTGAGGTCCGACCGAACGATAGAAGCAAGTGCATCAGACCCTATTATGTTGAATTACGCTTGGAGGTATGTTGTGTTCATTATTGAGAAGGCCCGCTGCGTTCGAATGGATAATTATTTATATATGTACTTCGTTTTCCCGCAAGAAACAATCACTTGCGCTGAAAGGGCCGACCGTGTTGAAGCAGAAAAGACGGTGGGTGCAAAATTGGAACTGCTCTGATGCATAGAGCCAAACAGGTCGTGTTGTGAGAGGGTTATAACTACACAGAAAAGCTTAACAAAGAGGAGGTATGTGCGCAATCGTGACTGAATCACTAGAAAGCATCCGTATTGAGCTAAAAGTGTAGCATAGCAGTTAGCGCAACTGATCTTATAACTCTGGGGTTGGGAATCATATCCTCAGTTGGGGTGCTGCAATTTTACCCTTGAACAAGGCACTTAATCTGAACTGCCTTCAGTAAATCACATTACATTACATTACATTAATTTGGCATACGCTTTTATCCAAAGAGACGTACAATAAATGCAACCTGAAGGTACAAAACATGGTAAATGGTAAATGGACTGCATTTATATAGCGCTTTTATCCAAAGCGCTTTACAATTGATGCCTCTCATTCGCCAGAGCAGTTAGGAGTTAGGGGTTAGGTGTCTTGCTCAAGGACACTTCGACACGCCCAGGGCGGGGTTTTTTGAACCGGCAACCCTCCGACTACCAGACAATCGGTCTTACCTCCTGAGCTATGTCGCCCCTAGGTCCAATAAGCCTCATTTTATAACAGTTCTTCATAGACTTGAACACATTAAGTCCAGTTCACACAGAAAGCATAGGCTAGCTCAAAGAGTTATGTTATATCCAGGTGTGTAAATTGATTGTGTATAATATAGTGTAAATTGTGTCAATAACTTTAGATACGACGGTGTGTGGAGTGCCTAAATGTTGTATAGATATTGCCACTTGCTGCTTCTCTCTGCTCTTCTGGTGGGGAGATAAGGAGTTTGAGAACAATAACTTTTTAACATCCCCCCCTCCCCCGCAACCCCACCAGGCTCACAAGCCAGAGTCCCCCCCCCCCCAAACTGTTTGACAGACATAGACACAGAACTAATGCCAATATCTGGGTGAAGACCATTCACATTCCTCGGGGTGGTTCTTTGTGAGCCGAGTATGTCCTCTTAGTCACAGGCCCTGACTGGGATGGAGAGCTTTTAATATTTAATTCACCTTTAATGACTACGAGACTGCTCTTTCCTCTCTTTGAATCTGAAGCCAGACAATACATATAAAAATAATTTTTTTTTTTCATCAGAAAAGAGGAAACTATCAGGACAGTAAATCTGTGCATTTTATTCAATATTCTTTTTTGAATGTATATTAAGCCCTCTAGCCATATGTTATGATTAATTGATTATGCTTTGGTATCTATTACGCTTCAATAAAATAAAAAAAATAAAAAAATGTTTAAAGTCTGGCTTCCTCCCACAGCCTGTGGGGAATTTTCAGCCAATCACAGCTCTGCTTATGTATTCGGCGTGGAGCCTGACTGGTCCGACGGGATCGCGGTCGTAGCAGCACTGAACTCCAGTTCCCCCTCTCCGCTGCGTCCCTCCTGCTGGGCTCTCATTGGCCGGATGGGGCTTTGCGCGCATGGGGGGGGCGGGGGGGGTCGCGGCACGGATAAACGAAGTGTCCGATTGGCTGAGCCAGCACCCCGTGGAGCAACAGAAACGCTGAGACCCAAATGCCGACGCGCCTCTCGTTCTCTTCCTGATGATTCCCCGGCGCGCCCCGTCGTGCCCGTCCTCGTTGTTCCACAGTGAGTCGGCCGGCCACCGACGTCACGGATTGAATTGATCTGGGGCGGGATGAAGTTCCCCGCACAGGGGCCCAAGAGAAACAGGATATGATGTAATGATGTGCGCAGGTGCCATAGAGGAAATGAGAAATTAAAGTTGGCTAGTTTTGACTTAAGTCATCTGTCATGGGAAAATAATTTAGCCAAAGTCATACAGGGCGACATGTCACCCAGGTGGTCCTGGGTTTGGATCCCGGCCTGGGACTTTCTGTGTGGAGTTTTCATGTATTCTCCGTGTCCATGTGAGATTGCTATGGGTAATCCAGTTTCCTCCCACGGTCCAAAGACATGCTGGTAGGCCAATTGGAGACTCTGCCCATTGCTATTAGTGTGTGATTGAATGGTAAAAGGGGCGACATAGCTCAGGAGGTAAGACCGATTGGCTGGCAGTCGGAGGGTTGCCGGTTCAAACCCCGCCCTGGGCGTGTCGAAGTGTCCTTGAGCAAGACACTTAACCCCTAACTGCTCTGGCGAATGAGAGGCATCAATTGTAAAGCTCTTTGGATAAATGCGCTATATAAATGCAGTCCATTTACCATTCCATTTAAAAGAATGGTGTGTGTGCCCTGTCCAGGGTGTATTCCTGCCTCTTGCCCAATGCATGCTGGGATAGGCTCCAGCCCCCCCTCTTTGAATAAAAATAGCATTACATCGGCTCTTTCCAGTACAGTTCATTAAATACATCTGCATGTGTGTGTTATGAAAACACGACAGAGGAATGTTCCAGAAAGACTCTGAAGGGTCGTGTGACGCATTGCTCTGGTGGCAATGTGGTAATTTGTAACTTATATATAACATGAACAGTGCGCTTTTGATGTGTGTTTCAGTATAACTGCTGTCTGTGACATGAGCATATATATGCCTAATTAATAATTAAATTAATGCATCGCATACACACAAATACACACTCTTTCTGCGGAGATATGTGCTTGGGGAAATTAAATGTGGTTAGTTATGCATAAGCTGGTGTAAATGAGGAATTTAATTAGTCATTCCTTATGACTAGCCATGCAGTGGTTATTCTTATCTGCTGTCAGTGTATAAAGAAACCGTTCATATTAATATTTTACATTTAGATGCTGTAAGCTGAACCAATGAATTGACTGCATCACATTTTCCCTTAGAAACACTGTCGTAATTGAGGTTTACATTTTTTAATTACCAAAATGACCACATGAAGTATCGATGATGCATAATGCTTATGATTTAAGGCTTAACACTAAACTCAAAGGGAAACGGCACACAGTTTAATTCCTGAATTCACAAAATCAGGTTTGTCAAGACAACTTGGTCTCAACGGGCGACTTGCACAGCATGCACGCAGTAGCATTATTTTACGCGTGAGTTCGACCTGCATATTTTTAAAAAATGGTTTCGACTCTACAAACAAGTGCGGTCTCCCACGCAGGTCCCAATGTGCCCTTTCCTTGAACGCTAAGTGCCACTTGTCCTCAACGTCAGCCACAGTGGTAAGGTCGCGAACCTCATCTTAAATGCAGTCTTCCTTTTACAGAAGCTGCATTAATAATATCTGCAATGCCAGTTGAGTCTCCCACATTGTTGTCCCACGCTTGGCGTGACTGTCACGTGACTGTCATGTGACACTCGTGATACGCTTCATGATTATCGCCTGGCTGGTGTACGTTCAACACCAATAGAGCATCCCACGGATCTGTCCCGAGGTAGCTCCAGCTTTGCGATTCTGATGACATAAATGAACTGTGAAGAGCCACAGAAACAGGAGGGAAAGTCGCTGGTATGACGGTACAGTACGCATCAGTCCACTGCTCCCTCCCCCCACCCATGTGCCTGCAGCTCCATCAGCGAGCTCCTACGCTACCAGGCTGTAATGGACCCAGACAGCTCAGACGTGCCCTGTGTGGAGGAGAAGGGCATGGGAAGTACCCGAGGGTGTCCCTGTCGAACGCTGTTAAAATCTAGAGAGAAACCAACCAAGCATACCCAGCAACCTCCCAAAAAACTCCCACCTATTGTCAGTGGACCATCATTCATATAACACAGCAAATAATAATAATAATAATTTAAAAAAACTAAGTACACTTATATGTGCACATTTACAAAAGGACAGTGTTCTACATGTGCATCGTATTTGGACTTTTTAAAACAGGCATACACAAGAAGCCCACATTGAAGTTCACTTCTGAAATCAAAATGGAAGGGCAACCAATGAATTACTGCTTGCGTTTTAAAATGAGCACAAACAGCCAAGAGAGGTTACAGAGTACATTTGAAATGTATGAAACAGCTTCAGAGCAATTTTATTAAAAGTTCTTTTTTCAAACTGTTTCTTTTTTTTTTGTACCCCTTTAAGCAGTTTGAAGGATTTGGGATTATATTGTCCATGTTAGCACACAATGCGTTTTCTATTTCTGTTTTACAAGGGTAATTAATGTATCCCCTGACGCTGCTCTTAAAATACTAGAAATTGGCCTCCAGGAAGGACATGTCTGACATCTTAATGCATTTTTAAACACAAAATGCCTCATCAGCTGAATCTTGCGTTGCAAAATGAAATGACAAACAGTAAAAAACCGAGGCATGTATTCAATGGTTCCCCCTAAGTGTAATTCTGCTTCTCTGTCTTTTCTGTGTTTGTTGGTGTCACAGGTTTAGTTTTCATTCATAAAAAAGCCTGTAGCACAGAGAACTGTTTTGACATTTTTTGATCATAAGGTTATACATCTGAAAATAAGTATGTTTTACACTGTTTCCACTCACACAGTGATGCCTAATACCTGTAAATATTACTGTGTTGCACTGACACTTGTGTGACTTCGTAAGGTATATGCAATACATTAATAAACATTGCATAACTACTTTATAAAGCATTAATAAACAGCTGCAGTGCATTATGCCAGTTAACAGTGAGAATGGCCTATTAATATAAAAAGGAATGAATACGTTAATATTAATATAAAAAGGAGTTAATATATTTATATTAATATAAAAAGTTAAGGCATGTGTCACGTCACAAAACACATTTGCTTTAACCGTTCCTTAATGCAGTGACATATTCAGTGTTATATATGCTTTAGGTAGGAGGGCCCTGTGAAGATACACTTAGTTAAATAGATATAAAAATAGTCTTGTTTTGTACCTTATGGTTTCATTTTACTTCCAAAATGGTGATGTTCTAAGGAAGTGTATTACAATGTATTTCTCTTCTCAAGAAGATCAAAAAAATATCTTTCAGAAGCTTTTTGCTGCAATATTCTTTTATGGTAGGAGTGTTTTTCCCCCCACTGAAGCAGGAGTATCAAGTATCAAAATTCTACCATCGTTGCAGCGTGAAGACTGTTTACGCACAGCTCCTATTGGTCATTCTCAGTGTTCCTGCCCAATCATGCCCACCTCTCTTCCCCCTCAGGAATCGTGTCGTTGATCTCGCTGGCCGTGCTCTCCTACGATCGCTACAGCACGCTGACCGTGTACAAGCGGGCCCCCGACTACCGCAAGCCCCTCCTGGCGGTGGGCGGGTCGTGGCTGTACTCGCTGCTCTGGACAGTGCCCCCCCTGCTGGGCTGGAGTAGTTACGGTCTGGAGGGGGCGGGGACGAGCTGCTCGGTGACGTGGACCGAGCGAACGGCGAGGTCCCACTCCTACATCATCTGCCTGTTCATCTTCTGCCTCGTCCTGCCTGTCACGGCCATGGTGTACTGCTACGGCCGGCTGCTGTACACCGTCAAACAGGTAGGCCCCGCCCCCTCTCCCTTGCCCTGCCCCCTCGTCCCGCCCCCTCCCGCCATCATCGCCAAATAGGCCCTTTTCCCAGCTGCTTGTGTGGATGGTTTGAAAAGTGAGGCCATCAGTCAGACTGTTTCTTCATTTTCATCAACAGGATGTCTTAATGCCTAAACAGCAATCAAAGGTGAATTATCTTTTCGGAAATGGCTTTTCCCTAATTAAGATTATGATTATTTATTACACATTTGTTTTAAAAAAATTATTTTATTTACTTCCTAATTTGGAATGACGATCCATGTACTAGAACAGTGCTTTAGCAGATACTAGACCGTGGGGTCCATCCATGCAATAGAATAGTGCCTAAAGAGCAACTCCCCATTCTGGTTTTGGGGGGGTTGTGTGGGTTCCTTGTTTAATGAAAATCGGTTTTGTGGTGCTTTGCCTGTTGATTGAACAGAAGCACACATGCAGACATGCAGATAATCCACAAAGTGAAACCGTAAAGGACCAGGCTTGGGGAACGCCATTTCTAAAAACGCAAAGCACATATTTGAGGCCGCCTGAAAGTGGGGCTAACTGGTGGGGTGGAGGGGAGAAGGCCTCCTGGCACAATGTCGTTTCATTTCCTCTGGCTGTTATCTCCTCTCCACACCCGTCGTGCTCGCACACGTCACCACGGTAACGCACAAACCCAACGCTGGCGGTTTTCACGCCGTCCCCCAGGGGGCGAGGCCTGCGAGTGGCAGAGGAAGAGTGGGGCTCCCTGAACCCCAAAAACAGCCAGAGCTGCAGGGCTCCTCAGTGGCTCACCAGTTTAAAAATGGGTCAAAAAATCTCGGGGTGCGCCAGGTCAGAACTGTATACAATAGTGTTTTCCGGAACATCTGCACGCCGTAATATGTGCACGGAACATATGTGCACATATTGAAAGAAATAAACATCTCCGATGGCTCATTAAAATGGCCATATGTGCAGTGTTTTGATTCTGTAAATTCCTAAACACAACGTTCGGCCAGATGCTTTGTTTAAAAAATAATAAATAAAAAAAATAAAAAGTAATAAATAAAAATGTGGAATTGTCGGCTGCTTTGCAAAAAGGGATAGAGTTGTAAATGTGTAATTGACACACAACCTCTGAAAGGTGAAGCGAAAATATCACCGGGTTCCTGTAGGGCGGCGCTATGCCAGAAACATGGCACAGTAAGCGCGGGACACAGGCAGACAATGGACAAATGCTATTAGCCATAACTGCTTGCACAGTTTGCAACTACACATTTTGACAGATTAATTATTTTTCAGGCCTGGCAGTTTATTAAACCTGAGGAGACCCTGAACACTTGACCCTACTTTTTTTTTTTTTAATAAGATGGCAACAGATTCATCTTGAGTAAAATACTTAATTTATCACAAAGTCAGCCACAGCAGATATGAGAGGAGAGTTGTAAGCTACGCTAACGAAATGAGCCTCTCTGATACGGCTCTGTGCGCGCGCCTCAGGTGGGGAAGATCCGGAGGACGGCCGCACGGAGGCGAGAGTACCACATCCTGTCCATGGTGATCGCCACCGTGGTCTGCTTCCTGCTGTGCTGGGTGCCCTACGGAGTCGTGGCGCTGATGGCGACCTTCGGGCGGCCGGGCATCATCTCACCCATCGCCAGCGTGGTGCCCTCCCTCCTGGCCAAGAGCAGCACCGTCATCAACCCCCTCATCTACATCCTCATGAACAAGCAGGTGAGCTTCGCGCTGGTGCATCATGGGAAATGAAGTCCAGTCCCTGCAGGTTCTGTGTCCAAGCGGTCATGCTCAGGACCGGTTTACTTTCTATTCATTTTATTATTGTCGTCACTGAGCAGATGCGGTTTTCCAGAGACAGTTAAGATTCTGCATTCACTACTGTAAGTTTGTAAGAGCCTTATGATGTAGCAGCAGCACTGTTAACCCTAGATGTACAACCATCTGGGTCCGTTAAGTTTTCAAATGTAGATGGCAGACAGGATGACAGAATGACACAATTTCCCTCAAGGGTGAATCTGCTTTTGTAAACGATGTACGAACACACGTGTCATGTACAGTATTTTTATTTACAGAGTAGAAAACAATAATTAAACAACGAAAACCTGTAAATTGTATACAAACGGTAATGATCAGTACAAACTCATTTTAATCTCCTCAAAAAAGGATCAAACGGTAAAAACAAATCAAAATATTTTAAATGCCCGGAGGCAGTTGAAATTTGATTCACTTACTAACGATATTACATTTACTCATTTTTATGCCTACCTGTAGTTAAGGCTGTACAAACATGTGCTGAGAAATAGTAAAACTGACTGAATATAACATTTCAAAAGCTGTCTCTGCAGTGCAGTCATTTCATATTACATATGAATACCCAAAAAAAAAAAAAAAAAAATTAAATCAAGTAATGAACCTCACTAAATGATGCATTATTCTATGCATCAAGCAAAAGTGTATCAACTAGTTTTTCAGTAAGAAGACATCTGTCTGGCAGACTGTGTTTTTATAACATTTCCAGAATAATTGGTCTCCAGTGACCAGTACTAAATGACTACAGTACTACTTCCAAAGATATTTATTTGGCACAGTATCAGAATTCTACCATAATAGCAAAAGGCATTATATTGTATTTAAATGCTTCCAAACAAATCGTTGCATTGTGTTCCAATTACCTGACATAATGCCAACTAATTCATTAACTGACACTTTATTTACACAGTGGCTGGAAAGTTTTTTTTTTTTTTAGTTTTTTTTTTTAAAGTCACATAAATGGTAGAAAATAAACACATGGCATCAATACTGACAGACAGGGCAAACGGGAAGCCCTGCTCTTACTTACAGCCTATGTGCACGAGGAGAAAGCCCATCAATTTGTGCTGTACTGGGATTCAATAAACACTTGTCCTTAAAGGATAACTGTCATTTCCATTTTTTTTCCCAGTATCATCAACCCATCCGATGAAAAGACCAAAACCGATAATGTTTCTGTCCAACTCTCAACGAGTTTAGCCTGTGAACAATTAAGAGCCATACTGTAGCTTTGATCAGCAGAATTTACCATTGCAAAGAACCTGGCCCCGTGTACTTTTTACTGAAAGATTTTCTTAAAATGAAAATTATGCCTCTCTCAGCTGTATTTGATGACTTCAGCGCAAAACTGAAATTAATGGCTTTCCTGGTTGAATGCTAAATGGGATAGGAAAAGGTCTAAAAGTACTGAAAGCTGGACAGAAACATTTTTGGTTTTTGGTATTTTCACAGGATATGTTGTTTCTACTGAAAAAATTTAAATGACCAGTGCTCTCCTTTAACTTTGACTAACAATTAATTTCTTCACAGACAGTTGCTTCATTCAACTAAAAAAAAGGTATAATGCTTGTGCTTTCTTTAAAGACAAATTTAAAGACAATTTTGATTGAACATAGGATTACATGACTATATTCTCTTAACACTTCCTTTTTTGTAGTTGTGCGTGCTGTACATGCAGGGCCCAAAGAAATAATTGGAAATAATAATACATTTTATGCTCATTTCAGTTCTTCAATGCTCTGAATTTTGCGTCAGCTGGCTTACGTCCTCTTTTCTCATGGATTAACTGTGTGTGAAAACTACCCGCAAGATACACAACATAGCATCAGATATCAGAATTTGTAACAGACAAGCAGCGATTTGGCTTCCGTTAAACTGAGAAATATAAATCTTTTCCGTTGCATTTGAGAATGAATCCATTGGTAATTCCCTGTTCGTAAAGTATCCACATCCAGGCTGCAAAACAATGTTCTTTTCTATTTCAATTAGATGCGGGCTGTAATATCCAGTGAGCTATTGAATTACTTTGATGGATGTTTTTAAATTAATGGCGCACGGTTCCACTTGAGCACGTGACGACGTTCGAAATGCATTTACCGGCAGCACGAGTCGGTCGAAGGTTTTACGAATTCCGCCCCGAAGACTCAAACCACTTGGACGAGCTCAATCAGACTCTCACCATGAGACGAAGCAATTTCTCCAGACCATTAATGACGGTTTCCAACGGTTTCCTCGGGTGTACAGTAACGACGCCCATTTCCACCTCCACAACCCCCCCCCCCCACCGAGTGAACCTGCTGTGTTCCGAATGGATCTCCCCAGCAGAACACCAGCTTCGTCCTCTGCTTCAGCAGGGCTCAGTATGGGAGGGTCCTGAGCGTCCTGCCCCTCAGACCTTCAGCTTCCCGCCGTCCCGTTTCTAACAGGGATTTTTACCGTGTTCGCCGCATGCCCTGTGTGCATTTTGGGCGACGCGCTCTCTCAATAGGGGCATCCGCGCCGACCGACGCCTCTGACACAGCATCGTTTAAGCCCCGCCTCCTCTTCCCCCGATGACGTCTCGCGGCTGCCCCGCCCCCCCCGTGCCTGTGGGCTCAGACTCGCTGTACTCCCCGTCTTCAGGGGCTGCTCGATTGTGATCTCTACCCCCTGAGCCGCCAGAAGACCAGAGCAGGATAAATCAGACTCGTTCCTCGTGCGCCGGTAGGCTGAAATCTGATCCTGTGGTCTGAAGATAAGTAGCAAGGTGTCCAAAATAGATGAAATCCAGATGTGTGCAGTGTACCATGAGAATATCGTTTTCCCGCCCGCCTTCGTACGTACATATATTAATTCCTCTACACTTAACCTTAACAGGCATTTCACTGTTTTGCACGGATGCCACCCTCATACTTAGCTCGTATTGTGTACTTGCGCACAATTATTTCTCCGGGCCCCACCTATACATATACCAGTGGTCTCCAACCCTGGTCCTGGAGAGCTACAGGGTCTGCTGGTTTTCATAGTGACTCTGCACCTCATGAATCAATTGGAGCAGTTGATTACACAGTTAACTCAACTCACCTGGTGTCTTGGGTCTCAGTTGGGTGCTGATTTTAAGGTGAAAACAAAAACCAGCAGACCCTGTAGCTCTCCAGGACCAGGGTTGGAGACCACTGACATATACGCACATGTTACAAAGAGTAATTACTTGAACCACCAAATTTATGTTGACCACATCTTGACAAAAATTCACATTGAATCTGTCCCCCAAAGGCATGCTCTCAAATAAGTGAGTTCTTTTTAAATTAATACCTCTCCCTCTCTCTCTCTCTCTCTCTCACACACACACACACACACACACACATACAGTGTACACGTGTGTGTGTGTGTCTGCCTATATGTGTATAAAAGCAGACATTCAACACTTAACATGTTTGTGAAGGTATCTCCGTTTGAGAAAAGGTAACATTCCCTTGATGACTGCATCTCTCAGCTTTGAGATTCATTACCACATAAATATAACACTCAATCATCTCATCTTGAATAAGACCAGACAGCACTGACCCCAGAGCCTCACTATAACCATAACCCGCATCCCGGAACAGCCTCACTCTCTGTGGGTTCCTCCTTCATTGTTACATCATCATAAACGGAACACCACCACAAATGACATCATAAGGGCTAGACAGAAGAAGATTCCAACACATTGAAATGCTCCAGGACCATAGAGAATAAAGATCCGCGATGGGGCAGGATGTCGGAGCATGTGGGTAACTCCTTAAAAATGTGTCCCACGCAGGATTTAGGGGATTCTTCAGAGGAGTTCCAGCAGTTCCAACACAACAGGTCTATTTAAGCAGCCCCTCTCCTGGGAGTGGAGGCGTGGTGACCTCTTGCCACAGTTCAGCAGGTTTTTTATTTATTTTTTTTTAAACAGCCAAAAAGTCACTTTACAGTTGAAGCACCTTCCACGACGCCATGTACTTTCCATTGCAGGGCGTAGTGCACACTATGGCCACGTGAAAAGGCATCTTGGTGCCAGATATATAAAAAAAAGAAAAAAATGAAATGAAACATGGTCAGGACGTGGAAAGAAAAACCAACAAACCCCCCCCCCCCCCCCCAAAAAAAATAAACAAACATCACCTTTGACCTAAGATTTAAAGCAACAGCATTTATAAAGGTGCACTCCTCTCAACAGAATCTTGGCATGTAAAAACAAAATACACAGGGGTGTGATGCTTCATGAACTCAACTCCTGAACCAATCAGAGCCCTTCACTGCCCAAAGCAAAACCGTTCGATTGGATCAAATCAGCAAGTCATGGGGACAATGGGGACAGCTGTACCCGTTTACCCTGGGCCTCCAAAGCCTTGACCCCCCCCCACCATAATTCAAGGCAAGCAGCACACACTTATAGGAAGTGGAAAAGAACAAGTTGGAATATTGGAAGAAATAAAAATTGAAAAAAATCTACAAATCACCACCATAACATCTCCTCACACTCGCACAGGTCAGGAACTTTTGGCTTCATTGCACTGTATCGAGGCGTGTGTTAATAATATGTACATAAATGCCACACCCTCTCCGTTACTGCCGAGTGCCATGCCGAATTTTAGGAATCTGCTTCTGAAATTCGTGAAGGGCTACCTCACCTCACACTCACCTCAACAGGACGCAAACTTTACGGATCCCAGCGCAACTCTGGCGACCAGCTATGCACAGCGTTCCAAACCACGAAGCATGTAACTTACTTCTGCGACACCGACCCGGAAGTTCCCTCTCTGCGTCCGACAAGACATACGGGGGGCTCTCAAAGACTTTGTGCACCTTGTGCTGTAGTCTTCAAGTGCACACATCATCGCCTGGACCCAGCAGAGCATCAGACACGCGCGCCTGACATTTTGAAATCATTCATGATGTAAAGCTAACACGTGCTTTGAAGACGGAACGCTGCACACCGTGGGACGTTCTCTCTGGGGAAAGACGCAGGGAGCTTTTTGCAGAAATAATACAGTACGGGACATTCAGCAGCCTGGTCAGCTGGCTGCCCCAGGGGACTAACAGCCCCTTAAATTCCGCCTCGCTCACGGCAGGCACACGCCAGGCACATGCTACGCACACGCCAGGCACACGCTACGCACACGCCAGGCACACGCTACGCACACGCCCGGCACACGCACACGCGGACGGCAGCCAGTGCAGCGCGAGGCCAATCGCGAGGCTCGGAGCTGTGGAAGCAGCGGGCGCCGCCTTCTAATCATGACATGGCCCCTGTCGCGACATGGCGTGGCAAAAACCGGGACTGAAATCTGGCAGCGCGCGCACCAGACCTTTGGGCTCTACGCTTTACACCAACACAACAAAAATGACTGCCATATTGCGAGGAGAAGCAGCACTGCTGCAGGTCTGTGTTGGGCCTGAAAGAGCAGTGTGGAAGAAACTATATCGTGACTGATACAGTGATATGTTGGCAGGGAGGTGCTATGAGACGAAGATAAAGTATTTGAAACTGACAGGTGTAAGATTACATATGTACATTAACATCAGCTTTAAAAAAAAAAAAAAAAAAAAGACCTTACAGTAGCATCCTTCTGTTGACAAAACATGAAATTCACCGTATTCAAACATTTACATCCAGCCATCCGACGCCTACAGCGTCTGATGGTTTAATACGAGTCAAATCGTTGCCCGTTGTCCGGGCTTGTACTGCTGCGGAAGTCTTTGTGACATTCAGCAGGAAACCACAACGCACTTCCAATGCACTTCCAACCTCCCCGGCAGACTTGCAGTGAATATAAAATATTAAATAACACAGATCCTTCCATCCACAAGGGAACAGAGCTTGCCACAGTAAAGCACATCCACATATCCGAGTTACTGCCCCAAGAGGGTTTTCTCTATTGCTATGTTGGCCAGTACGAAGCTCCGTTTTTCAGCTATTACTTTTAATTCGGGCTCAGCAAATGCACCTCAATTCCCTTTCCCTGTACTGGGGGACCAGTTGATTTTTTTCCCCCCTCGTTTTAATGTGATTATTTTTTTTATTTTATAAAAAGGGTGGCTTGTTCCCGGCTGGCCAGGCTCAATCTCACGGGCGAACTTACGATCGCTATCGCTATTCTGCGATCGACCGGGCCTGGACAAATCATGTGACCCCAGGCCATGGCGGATCACCCGTGGAGATTGACCCGTCCGTCACGGGTTATTGCGTCGATTTTCCGGACTCGGTTTTGGCGAGGGGACCCCCCTGATGCGGAGGGAGGGGTCAGGGGTCAGGGGGGTCAGGGGTCGCAGTTGATGGTGCTGAACCCAGGGAGCGTGACCTTGCCCTTCCTCTTGAGGTCCTGATCGGAGCCCGTGTTCATGCGCTGGATCAGCATCTTCTCGTACAGCAGCGGGTGGTAGGCCCCCAGCGTGCAGGCCGCGTCGTAGTACTGCTCGTGGTAGTGGCACAGGTCCGTCTGCCGCAGCGAGGGGATGTACTCGTACACGTGCACCTCCTTGCACAGGGTCATCATCAGGAGGATTCCTGCGAAGAGTCACACACAGGTCACAGTTCAGAGAGATGTCTACATGAGCAGGATTCACACACAGTTCAGCTCTCTGTGCCAGAGAGGGGTCTACATGACCAGGAATCACAGTTTAGCTTCTCTGTGCCAGAGAGAGGTCTACATGACCAGGAATCACAGTTTAGCTTCTCTGTGCCAGAGAGAGGTCTACATGACCAGGAATCACAGTTTAGCTTCTCTGTGCCAGAGAGAGGTCTACATGACCAGGAATCACAGTTTAGCTTCTCTGTGCCAGAGAGAGGTCTACATGACCAGGAATCACAGTTTAGCTTCTCTGTGCCAGAGAGAGGTCTACATGCGCAGGAATCACAGTTTAGCTTCTCTGTGCCAGAGAGCGGTCTACATGACCAGGCATCACAGTTCAGCTCTCTTTACCAAACAAAGAACAATTTGGGAAAATGGGGAAATCAAACATGCGTCCACCACCCTGTGTCATCCTTGATCGTCTGAAACCACCACCGATATGTTAACTTACGGACATGTCCCATTTCCAGTTCCGTAAAGCAAAATATCACAGAACAGCTCTGCAGCGGATGCGTAAAGGAAAGGAATATTCTGCAGTAGCCACAGAGGGAATTCACAAATTCAAACATTCACGAAATGTTTGCCTTTCATGGTGTCGTCATGGGAAAAAAACGAGGTTAATTCTCAGATCCCTGCGGCTAGCGCTTAGCGGCTGGATTTCTCTGACACTGACACCAAAAGGCACTAAGCCCATGTGGGTCACTGCCAGAGCAAGCAAACGTCCAGCAGGACTTAGAGAAACAGACGGTACAGCAGGAAGTAAGCGCCGGTCCTAAAGCCCCTCTTAGCGCTCTCCCACGAGGATGAGCTGATGGGAGATTAGGCCCCACCCACCGCCGAGGGGGGGGAACAGATGTGAGGAACGCTCCTCCATCACACCCCTCTCATCTGACTCTGAACACAACGCCAGTGTCCATCTGCAACGCAATAGAGATGGGACTTAACCACACAAGCTCCCAGTGACAGACTGGGCTCTAACCACACAAGCTCCCGGTGACAGACCCAGTTCTAACCACATAAGGTCCTGATGACAGATGGGGTTCTAACCACATAAGGTCCTGGTGACAGATGGGGTTCTAACCATACAAGCTCTCAGTGACCGACCGGGCTCTAACCACACAAGCTCCTGGTGCCAGACCGGGTTCTAACCACACAACCTCTCAGTGACACACCGGGCTCTAACCACACAAGCTCTCGGTGACAAACGGGGTCCTAACCACACAAGCTCCAGGTGACAGACTGGGCTCTAACCACACAAGCTCCCGGTGCTGACCGGACTCACAGGGCATCCAGCCACTTGGACTTCATTTGCACGGTGACCTGAGAATCTTTTATTACTGTGTCCTGCTTGTGAAAAATGTACTCTAACAGATAATTAAATGAATAAATCGCATAAAGGCCAGGGGGGCCACAGGCCCAGTGCTGTAACTGAAGGGACAGAGAGCCTGGGGCAGAAGCTAGCCTTCCAGTCTTTTTAAGCAGTTAGTCACAGGCACATCCTCCCTTTGGGACTTACCTCCTTGTTCTTTTCAGGGTGCAGGACGTTTTAATAAAACCATAATATGATAAATAATAGATAGTCTGTGAAAAATCGAAACTGTTGTTTCCTGTTGAAACGCAAGGCAGCAGGCACCCAAGCCTGTTTAATGGAGTCTAAAATCTAAACTCCAAAGGAAATATTTGGGTTTCGTCCGTTTTTTCATTCAGAAATCCAGGATGTTGGTTTTCGATACTGACCATTCAACTTATTCCTCCAGTGAATCATGGTATTTCTTATGAAGTTCCAGTTAAGAGGACGTGGAACAACGTTTCTTAATCGTTACTTAATACTTAATCGCACAATTGTGGCCTAGAATTCATTGCGATATGCAATAATAAAATGGAACATGGAGATTCAGTGTCAGTGAATTTATAGAAATATTGGAGCTTGAGATTCCAGACTTATAATGTGTGTGTGTGTGTGTGCTTGTGTGTGTGTGTTTCCAGTTCTACAGGTGTTTTCTTATCCTGTTCCACTGCAAGGGGCTGCTGGTGGTGAACGAAAACTCCTCCATGCCGTCCAAGACGGTCATGCACCTCACCCGTCGTCTCCACAACAACACGGTGTCCTGCACTGGCCAGATCT
Organism: Anguilla anguilla; assembly: GCF_013347855.1. Taxonomy (NCBI): domain Eukaryota; kingdom Metazoa; phylum Chordata; class Actinopteri; order Anguilliformes; family Anguillidae; genus Anguilla; species Anguilla anguilla. The sequence goes on along the minus strand of NC_049215.1, from coordinate 31,296,108 downwards.
CCATAGGGGTTAACCACGACCACGGCAGTAACCTGGTAACAGAGTCCAAACACCACAAAGTCCTCTCCTGAAACGCCATTAACCACACACGCAACCGCTTTGAAGGATACGGTGTTGCAGTCTGTTGCGGCTGAAACCGCTTTGAAAATGGCCACCAGACCTTTCCTGCCGTTTCCTAAGCACAAACAAACATCAGAGGAAATCTCATGGAAATGCCGAAAAGACTCTTTTTCTCTCATGGCATTCCGTTTTAAAAATATTTTCATCTTGTGCTCGATTTGTCGTCCGGTTGTGTTTGACCGAACCTTGTAAACCTTGTGCTGTCAATTGATGTGGTGAGGAACGGGTTCATAATGAAGTGCAATACACTCTGGGTTCGACTCTCTCAACCAGCCTGAAACACGTGCGGATGCGCATCCATGCATGCGCATGCATCAGTGCATGTGTCTGTTTGCCCGTCACACGCTCGCAAAATGTCATAATGCCAATCATCATCGCAAACGTGCCGATACTCCCCCCCGTGAACTCTCACAGCGGTTTCTGGCACTCTTCTGTTCGGAAGGACATTCCGGGTTCTAGACTCTTCTGGAATCTCCGGCGAATGACTGACGGGGTGACGTTAAAGGACGCCGACTGGAGGAGAGCGTACCCGCGTCCAAGCTGCCGTCGGTCTGTACGGCCCGTCTGCAAACACGTCACACATCTCCGAAGACATTAATTCGCCTGACCGTGAGAGAAGGGGGCCGTTCCCACAAGCCTGGACTGCTCCCGTTTGCTCGAGGGCAAGGTGACCTTCGCACCACAGAAACCGAACGACTAGAACGTTCCTCCGCACTAAGATTCGTGTTCCACTGTACAGAGGACCCGGGGTCGCCCACACTTGATGAGGACTGTTTTGATAACAAAATATTATTTTTTATGGAAAAAAAATGCTGCTGTTATAATGTCGAAACGTAAAGGTCAAAGGTCAAAGTGTCTCAAATCAAAACCAGATGCAAAAAAGGCTGCATGCGTTGCAAAACAAGTCCGTCTTAAAAAGTGATTTAGTCTCGTAATGAGACAAAAAATCTCTTTTTCCCTGAAGAATAGTTCAGCCTTATTTTACGACTTTTGCAATGTAGGTTATAAGGCCTTGCGGTGCACAAGTGAGTGAATGTAGGGAAAGCCTTTGACTGTATATTTGCTGGTTCTCTGTATGGGGTCCTACTTCCCCATTGTTATGTCTACAGTCCCATAATAAACAGGTGGAGTCAGTTTCACCCAAAATAGTCTGCTTGCCTTATTTTTTTTCCCCCCATTGTTCTTTTTTATTTTATTATTTTTGAACGCGCCATTTAGCTTTTTCTGCGTCTCTGGGTGGCGACGCGCCCATGTCTGGCAGTTGGGGCCCCCACAGAGCGGCAGCACACGCGTGTGACGTTACCGTGCTTCCATGCGCGTCATGCATGCGTGACCCCCCGCCCCCCACCCCCCCACCCCCCCCCCCCGCCTGCCCGCACCATGAACCGTGCGGCTACACTCCCAGCGCGATGCTAACTCAGCACACCTGTCTGCACCTTTTCATCCTTAATGCATAGTTAACTGCTGTCATCAGCAATTTTCCCCCCACCCACAATGCAACGGGGCAGCTTGTTCTGACGGCTTTTTTTGCCCAGGGCTCACGTGGAGGTAGCGCTCGTAACACGAGTTCCGCCGCGGTTCGCCGCGAAGCCCTGGTAGCGGTCGCGGCGAATGCGTAACCCACCCATGACCCCTCCACTCATCAGAAAACAGTTACAGGAGCTGCTGAGCAGGATTTTTCGATGCCACATTCCGATTTAACTCATTACTACTCCAATATACGTGCGTGTGTGTCTCTGTGCATGCGTTTTATGTGAACACCCTAATGAAAATGGAACACACTGAAAATGCTCAAATAGAAGATAATGCAACTTCAAAATACAGGAGGCAACAAACATAATTGCCACTTTCAGATATTGTACTATATGGAAAAAAAAAAAACATTGCTGTGAAATACATTTGTCATCTTATTAATAAACATGCCATATGTACAGTGCAATTAAGTATGTTCCATTACATTAAGGGCACACATTAGCCTAGGTCCAACGCAAACTGAGCCCGTCCATTCACAAGGCCAACACAAATGCACTCAGAACATTTATCTGTGTTCAGCTGTTTCATAGGTGACTTAGTTGATGCGCCTGTCTTAACGACTACTTGTATTTTTATTTATTTTTATTTTTCCATAGATTGCGTTGTTGCCGTTCTCGTTGTTAGTGTTAATCAGTTTAACCATCAGGGTCCAAGTTGAACTATGCGGTTGTTCCCTGTACTTGGACCGGTACTTCTCTCTAGGGGTTTCGTCATACTTGTTCCTGGTTATGGTTATACACTTTGTTGTACGTCGCTCTGGATAAGAGCGTCTGCCAAATGCCTGTAATGTAATGTAATGTAATATCCAGACATACTGGGCACAAAATCACTTTCTGTTTGAGTTATTATACTACGTCCATAAAAAACATCTGTTGAGAAAATTTAATTTAAGCTGGCACTTCCCAATACTGTGCACTGATGTATTTTACATTATAAAATAAAGCACAGCATCAGCACAATTTTATTGTTGTAATACTAATGGCAAATGCAGTCTGTTTCTACGAGATACACTTCACCACTACAGATGAAACAATTTCATTTTAATTATTCTCCACTTTGGACTCATTTGCTTGGTTCATGGGCTTAAACAGGTGGCAGACCACAGATGTTTCTGAGCAAAAAAAAAAACACCTGCAACATGTTAAAATGTTGGACTGAAAGAGAGACAGTCGAAAAAGGAAAGAGCAGCTCTGTAATATCACTGAAGACATAAACTCCTTGATCTTTCCTTTGTTCCAACGTCCTCATTAATAACACGCCGTGTTATTCCTCCCACGGCCACTAGGGCAGTATTTACAGCACAGAAATTACACAGCAGCTGCCACTCCACCCAGTCTCCCTACCGTCATCCTACTGTTCCCATGGTAACTGACAATACAGTTACTGTGACAACATAAAATTGCACTTTGAGCATGTCATTGGCTCAACAAAGGCTCAATGGGCCGTCGGGCCCAGACCGCAAAAAAACAGCACTTCGTAGGAATGCAGCAGAGAGCCGTCCTGATTGGTCAGAATTCACACGGGCTCTTTTGCAGCTTCCGGGTGTTTTAGCGAGTACAAGCACTGCCCACAGGCACGGGTGAGCTTGGCCCGATAGTCCCGGGTTCAATTTGGGGGGGCCGTGCCATGCAGGCGACTATGACCACAGCTTCCGGACGCAACCGTGTTCGTTCAGCCAGGATGGGACCGGTTTGACTCAGACAGGTTACCACAATTTTTTTTTTACTCTGCCAAGTTACCGCGACTCCTTCCCAAGCTGTCAAGGTGCCCAAAGACAACAAGGTGAGATGCACCTGAAATCTATGCTTACATGTACTGTAGCTGTACGTAGATTACGAGAGTGTAAAATAGTCACTGGCTCTCCTGTATACAGCGTGTGGCCTGTAGGGTGCGAAATAGTCACTGGCTCTCAATGGTTTATATTCTGTAGAGCTGGAACCAGACTGAGTTAATATACTGGGTTTATATTCTATGTTTATATAATGGGTTGACATGGAGTTTCCCCAGCCATGGCTATAACATGTGACGTCGGCAGCATAAGGAATCCGGTCTTACAGCTCGGACTGCAAGTTGGGGGACAGCTGCCGTTGCACCTCAAGCAAACTAATCCACCCGAATTGCTTCCGTAAAATATCCAGCTGTGGGCATCTGTCAAAGCGATGGAACTGCCGCCTCCTCCTCCCCCCAAACAAAAAACCAAGTCCTAACCTCCATGTTTGTCCCCTGTGCTGGACGTTAACATGCGCCTACTGTACCTCGCTCCTGCAGTCTTTCTCACCCCAGCTCTAAGCACCCACAGAGGGGTGGGGGGGGGAGCAGAGTGACTGACAATGGTCCCATGACCATATTAGCATCATGCATTATTCTCAGAAACAAAACATCCTAATTACCCACAATCCCCTGTGGGGACAAGAAAGCTTTTTTTGATCCTGCCATGACGAAAGCCTGCATTACAGCAGCGTTATGTCCCCCCCCACACCCCCCACACCATGCAAATACCTCACATTTCTCACCTACACAACGTACTGTTAAGATCCACCGAACACGTGTGCTTAAGCAATAAGGTATGAGAGGCTGTGCTAGTAGGACGGAGTGTAGCACAGTGGGTAAGGAACTGGGCTTGTAACCGAAAGGTCGCAGGTTCGATTCCCGGGTGGGAATCCCGGGTGTACCCTTGAGCAAGTTACTTAACCGAAATTGCTTCAGTATATATCCAGCTGTATAAATGGATACAATGTAAAAAAGTTGTGTAAGTCGCTCTGGATAAGAGCGTCTGCTAAATGCCCGTAATGCTATATTACAGGTTAGTGGTGCAACCCCATTAGCCTTGACTATGTTCAAAATAGTACGCTCACACAAGCACAGAGACAGTGCAAGAATAGGCCACGCCCCCACGATGGGGGGAAAATAATCTCTTGCACTCCGCAGGGTTAGTATTAGCAGTCAGTGGGTTACCAAGATAATAAATTATGCTGAAACGTTGTTGTGTTAGGTCGTACAAATAACAAAGCCAAGAACCCAGACTTTAAGTTTTATGCCTTCCAAAAAGACCGAGCCGAGTAGGAGAAAAAAGGTAGATTCAGGCCATAAAAAGTGAGGGGAAAGCCAAAAAACTCTGGGATCCTGGACCAATCCACATTTATATTTGTAGTAAATTAAGGTTAACATGGGTAAGTAGGCTACTTATAACATTCATTAGCAGTAGGAGGCCGTGTTCGGTAATTTGTATGTTTCGTCAGGATGTGATGTGACATGTAACTGCATAGCTAGCGATGGCTCACCGATGAAGCCGGACGACGGCGGATTGGGCTGGATGTTCTCCTTGGTGTTCCCCTGGATGATGTCCCACAGCTGCCATATGAATTTGGGGTGCAGGATGTAGAAGGGCTGGGAGGGGTGGCGCTGACGGTGCTGCGCGTACGGAGTGAAGAGGTTGTAGTCCGGGCTGTTATACCACTGTGGAGGGAAAGAAAGAGAGAGGGAGGGAGAAAGTGAAAGAGGGACAGAGGGAGGGAGGGAGGGAGAAAGTGAAAGAGGGACAGAGGGAGGGAGGGAGAAAGTGAAAGAGGGGCAGAAGGAGGCAGAGGGAGAAAGGGAGGGAGGGACAGAGAAAGTGAAAGAGGGACAGCAGGAGGCACAGGGAGAAAGGGATAGAAGGAAAAAGAAAGAGGGAAATAAAGGGGGAGGGAGAAAGGAAGCAAGAGAGAGAGGGAAGGAGAGGGAGAGAGAGAGGGTAGGAGACAGGGAGGGTGAGAGGGGATGGAGTTTGCGAGATGGACAGAGAGGAAGAGAGGGAAAGAGAGATGACAAGGGGCGGAGTTAGAGTGATAAGGGCACAGGACATTACAGTCCTTTAACACAGGACTACATATCAGTCTAAATGAACCAATGCTGATACAGCACAGAGACAGAGACAGTCTCGTCTCTATTCTCCTCTCTTCCGGACTTTTATTAATCACAGTACATCTATACAAGCCCTCCTTAGAGTCCGAGATTGCAGGAATGCAGTTTGTCAAACTGGGCTTGTCAGCACCAAGAAATCCCACAATGCATTGCACTACAACCCCCCCAAAAAAATGCCAGTGACAGATTCTGTGAAACTTTCTTTCACTTAAAAAAAACACAAACCCAGGGAACCAGGAAGACCAGGAAGCAAGATGGAAGAAAATGTGAGCACTAATGATTAATCAAAAACAGCACAGAAAACCTTAATAACATAAAATTTAAAAAAAGAGAGAACACAGTGTTCCTCAATTTAAAAAATGACACCCAAAGGGGAAATAAAATAAGATATTAGAATGAAAATGAGAAAAACTATGTTCCAACACCAATTACACAGGAATTATCCCTCAATCTTTCATCTCAGCGAATTCAATCACCTCCAGCCTGTTCGATTATACTTTTCCTTTATTTTGGAGAAATGAATTATTACTGAGAAGCAAATTAAATTGCATAATCATAAAAAGAAAAAAGTAAAAAAAAAAAAAAACACAGAAACCCCGTAAGGCAAACTCGACAATACGAGACATGTAATAAGGATCACAAATGAAACCGGTCTCATTATTTTCTGGTGATGAGCTCCCCGTCAAGTTTGTTATAACGAAGAATGATGTCACTCCGCCAAACTGCGCGGTCTGTTCTCGCCTCGTTTCACCTCAGCGGGAAGCGCTCAGTTTTCCTTTGTGATGTCACTGGTGTGAACGTTACGAAGAAGGCTGTTGAGCGGTGTGCTAATCTGTGAGAAAAAAAACCAGCCTCACTGGATCAACACCTCTCCTCTCTTCTCTTCTCATTCAGACGTGTCGGTCTCAGGGAACCCAGGTACAGAAGCTTCTCTAAGGCGAGGGAAGGTCTCTAACAGGGCGACATAGCTCAGGAGGCAAGAGCGGGTGTCTGGCAGTCGGAGGGTTGTCGGTTCGATCCCCCGCCCTGGGCGCGTCGAAGTGTCCCCGAGCAAGACACCTGACCCCTAACTGCTCCCAATGAGCTGACTGGTACCTTGCATGGCAGCCTTTCACCATTGGCGTGTGTGTGTGTGAATGGGTGAATGAGAGGCATCAATTGTAAAGCGCTTTGGATAGAAGCGCTATATAAATGGAGTCCATTTACCATTTAACTGGCAACCGGGACCATTTTATAAAGAGCAATGTGCGGACAGAACGGCCACCTTCCAACAGAGTCTGAGAATCTGCACCAACCCCGACCTGGTTGGGGGACGGGGGGGGGACGGGGGGTAGTTTATAGCAGGACTGGCCACACGTCGCTTCTCGAACCCGCTCCACGAACTCGATGACAGCCTCCTTCAGAGCAGTTTGGCTCTCCTCATTATCACCCCATCTGTTTCTGACACACCGGCAGAGCTTTTAACAGCTCTGTCACCATGTGATGCGCAAAAAAGGCAAAAAAAAGCAAAAACAAAAAAAACACAAAACACCCCGACCCCGGGGGATTCGGGCACCGCTGCAGGTGATAACAACTGGTGGAATCTCTCATTTCCTCGCCCCAGTTTTAATTTTAGAGCGACGAAGTTATAAAACAAGTTTTCTTTTCTTTCTTTTTTTTTTTTACACAAAGCGACTCCTTTCAAGTTTCTGATGATCAACAGCGTGGCATAAATAATAACCAGGCGCAAAACAAATTGAGTTCACTGCAGATTCAGGTGGACTTTAGGAATACCCACCTTCAGCAGGCTAACAGTGTAAAGGGTGGAGTTAAAGAACACCCACCTTCAGCAGGTTAGCAGTGTAAAGGGTGGAGTTAAGGAACACTCACCTTCAGCAGGTTAGCAGTGTAAAGGGTGGAGTTAAGGAACACTCACCTTCAGCAGGCTAACAGTGTAAAGGGTGGAGTTAAAGAACACCCACCTTCAGCAGGCTAACAGTGTAAAGGATGGAGTTAAGGAACACCCACCTTCAGCAGGTCAGAGGTGTACGGTGCTGGATCCCAGGCGACCAGGATGACCCCTTTGTACAGGGAGCTGGTGTTGAAACGATGCTTGGGGTTGGCCAGTATCTGTGAGCAATTTAGAACAACAACAACAACAGAAACAATAAGCTGAAAGTATTAAGAGCAGAGGCAGGGTCTGGAGGTAAACACACTCTGCAGGGTCTGGAGGTAAACACACTCTGCAATGCAGGGGGCAAGCTGTTAGTTGCAGAGGCCGTTCCCCTTGACCCCCCCCCCCCTCACCCCCACCCCCCCCCTCGGTCTCCAGAGCGGTGTGTGTGTACTGTATCTCCACCACTGGGAGTGCAGGAGGAGAGAAGGCCGGGCAGGAAGGGAGGAATGTCTGAATGCCAATGTTCCAGAACCCTTCCAAACACTGCAGACAGGAGCCAGACACACAATGTGTGTGTGTGCTGGGGCATGTGTGAATGTGCATGTGTGAGCGTGAGCAAGGTCATATGTTAATGTGCGTGGCATATGTGTCTAGGGACACGTGTGTGCGTATGCATGTTTGTGGACGAGGGTGAGAAAGAGTGTGTGTGAACGTGTGTGTCTGTGTGTGTGAGTATGAGTATGAGTGTGAGTGTGTGTGAGTATGGGTGTGTGTGTGTGAGCGAGAGTGTTTGCAGTGTGTGCGAAATGTGTGCGTAGGTGTGTGTGTGAGAGAAATCGAGCGTGTGCACTGTGTGTGCGTATGTGTGTGTGTGTGTGTGTGTTGTGTGCGTGTGTGTTGTGTGCGTATGTGTGTGTGTGTTGTGTGCGTGTGCATATGCGTGTGTGTGTGTGTTGTGTGCATGTGTGTGTTGTGTGCGTGTGCGTATGCGTTGTGTGTTTGTGTTGTGTGTGTAGTGTGCGTATGCATGTATGTGTGTGTAGTGTGCGTGTGTAGTGTGCGTGTGCATGTTGCGTGTGTATGCATGTAGTGTGCGTGTAGTGTAGTGTGCGTGTAGTGTGCAGTTGCATGTAGTGTGCGTGTAGTGCACGTAAATGTGCACAGGGGCTCACCTGGGAGTTGATGATGCGGATGGTGGTCTTGTTGCCCACGTCGTTCTCGTACCCCCCCGTCGGGGCAGCGTTGAACCGCAGCACGGCCTCATGGGAGTCTGGGGAGGGAAGGAGCAGGCTTTAATTTGGGCAGGAGGGATGAGGGCGACAGCCAGGCTGCGTCCCGCTGGGACCCAAACCAACACCCCGTCTCATACGGTCACCCCCCGCCCCGCTCCGCACAGTACCCCCAAAAACACCCACAGCCTGACCATAATGGGGCTGAGGGAAAGGTTTCACAAAGCACACCACCTGCACACGTCAGCGCCCCAATTAACAAAATAACCAATCATGGCGGAGAAGGGTTTACCGCGTGCCTCGATTTCTGCCCCCATACTGAGCGTTTCCGACATGGACCCCAAAACGCAGCAATCAGCGCAACCGTAACCACGGCCACAGGCAGGCTTCGGTCCGATGAGCTGTGTCAAACGTAACGGCTGGATCAGTGGTAACCAACCCTGTTCCTGGAGATGTACCATCCTGTGGGTTTTCACTCCAACCATAACAAAGCACACCTCATTCAACAGCTCGAGATCTTTGAGCTGCTAATTAGTAAAGTCCGGGGTGCAAAATTAGGTGAGTGAAAACCTACAGGATGGCAGATTCTCCAGGAGCAGGGTTGGTAACTGCTGGGACAGACGGACATGGTCCTTGTGCACACTGACAGAGGGCTGTAGATCACCCCAGTAGACTTCTGCAGACTGTATTAGGACTTCAGCTGCATAGTGGGTAATTCGAGACGACTTAAGACTGCTTCTCAAAATAAATCCATAAATACCGGGGACTGAGATTTGTAGAAGGATGACTCATCACTTCTCACACTTGGTCTTAACTTGGATGACTTGAGAGATTTGTTGTGCACATTTCCAGCACCATAGCCAATGGGATCAGGAGCGGGACGTTCAGAGAACGTTAAATCTTCCCCTCCCAAAATAACTTCTGTTTGTATCTAAAAAGCTGTAAGTGTATCAGCAACATACAGGGTTAAGGTATCTCCACAAACCAAGTAATCTGATTGGTTTGAAGAAGTTCTTTAGGGCCAATGGCAGCTGCTTGTGGGTTCCTGAAGGGAAGGAGAGCCTCTGTGTTCAAAGCATCCATCACAGTAGACACTAAGCATAACCCAGACACCAATATGACAGGCTATGAGACAGATTAAAAACAGGACATAACAATACTGGCGCAGCATTTGTGCCAAACCTCATGCAAAACTGCTCATCCTATTAAAAACATCACCGCTTGGTATCGACCACCTCTTTCAGACAGCGCTCGCCATCAGAGTGGGCTACTGAACAACAGCACCAGCGCATCTAAACCACAAAACCACATGAGGTGTGTTAATTACGTGATCAATCCAATCGCTATAATTGATTAATCAAGTAGGCTACTGAGTAACAATGAAAGGCAGCAGATGCTGTGGCCGACTGGGACCAGGCCTCACTGGGCTCCTCCCACAGAAAGGTCAGGTACGGAGTGTAGCACAGTGGGTAAGGAACTGGGCTTGTAACCGAAAGGTCGCAGGTTCGATTCCTGGGTAGGACACTGCCGTTGTACCCTTGAGCAAGGTACTTAACCAAAATTGCTTCAGTATATATCCAGCTGTATAAATGGATGCGATGTAAAATGCTGTGTAAAAGTTGTGTAAGTCAGTCTGGATAAGAGCGTCTGCTAAATGCCTGTAATGTAAAGGTAAAGGTCAGGTGGGTTCAGACGTTCAACCTCATGCTTATTCTTACTAAACCGCCTTTCCAGATGTGCAGCGCCTTTCGGCCGCGCGAAACACACGCGCGACTCATCTGTGGCGGATTCAAACAGCCCCGCGTCAAAACCACGACCGAGCGACGGGTCACTGAAGACCCGACTCACTGCGCGTTCACGCAAACTTGGCGTGACCGCAACCGCCACAATTCCTTCGGTGCCGACGCCGTAATACAGCGGCACAGCCGATGGCTCGCGGTCTGCGTGTAGCGTTTCTGAAGCACAAACTCGCCTCTTTTACCTGACCACAAACGCCACATTTACACACAGCGCACACAGCCAGCAGCTTCTGCTTTTTAAAAAAAAATTAAGTTAATTAGCTCTAAACTGCTTATTAGCCAATGTTGGGCTACAAAATTAACAGGGTATAAATTATCATTGCTGCTTGCGTAAAAAAAGATACAAGAAGTTACATAATTACATATAAAACATCTTACACAAGTACACGTTCTCTTATCCATCAACATTATCCCTTCTTTAAAATGCATGCTTGAGAAATGACATGCATGAATGTCTAATCATTGTTATTACAGCTTGAGATGAAAACGAGCACGTTCTCTGCCAATTTCATATTTTAGAAACAAAAAAATACAGTACTCTTCTTTATGCACAATAAGGGCTCCACCTTGTGGTCATAGACTGTAAGCAACAATCACTTCATTACTTACTTGTTAGTTAGGATTTGCTCTGTCAGTTGTTGTTTTTTTATTTTTCAGTTTCAATACAGGGCAATGTATACAATGATTTACAGACCCATCCTTTAACTCAGTTCTTAGACCCGAGTTCTCCAACGTTAAAGTCTGGGAGGTCAACGACAACGAGATCCCATCCATATCCACAGCTGCGTACCATCAATCAACCAGACTCAGTTTGTCACGGGCACACACGCACACACACACGCACACACACACACACACGCACACACGCACACACACGCACGCACGCACGCACGCACGCACGCACGCACACACGTACACGTACACGTACACGTACACACACGCGCACACACACACACACACACACACTCACACATTTGTTTTTGATTTTCCTGGTGAAATCAGTGAAATTCCCCGTCCAGCCTGGCTCCCCCCCTTAAGGCCTCTGGGTTTACTGGAAGCGACTCGGGGGGGGGGGGGGGGGGGGGGGGGGTTGGGGGGTTCTCAGGAAAGCGAAACATCAGTTCTGCGGAAAACAAACACACGCCTCAGTACTTGGGATGCAGGAGCGCCTGGGACCTCCTCCCAAGCACACAGGCACTAAATACTCATCATCAGTGACACCGAGGCTTCGATAACAAGCAGCCCCCGCCTCCCCCCCCCCAGAGCTCAGAAAAGGCTCTTATCCCTGAATGTCAGTGAGTGATATAAAGGGGGGGGGGGTAATCACACCCCAGTCTCTCTGCACTCCAGCGGAAGTCCCCTCTAATGGACAGCCCGCTCTCGCGGCGCTGGAACAGGCCTAATGGCCCCAGTGTTTCATCACATTAGCCCGACGCGCGGCTCGCTAGCACGGCCCCATGTCCGGCGGCTTCCGCCGCGCAGAAACAGCGTTCAAAACGTCTGGGACAGGGGGCAGAGTCAAAGTACACTCCCGCCAGGGGAGCCTGCAGCGTCCACGGGTTTCCGTGGTTTCCTTTCAATCGGCAGCCAATTAAAGGCCTCCAGGACAAGGTGCGTGGACTCCTCAGCCAATCGATGAGTCGAATGAGCCGCCGGTGCCGAGAACAACCCCAAAAAAAAAAACAGCAGGCACTGCGGCCCTCTACCAGATAAGGCACCCTGCCGCCGTGGTAACGGTAGGCAAGGTTAACGGAAGAACGCGGCAAGATGACGGCCAAGCAATTCCCACGGCAACATGACACGCGTTTCACCCTCCACTGATGCTGCAAGAACCTTCGCTACTACTGCTTACATAACCATTCGCTGTGTGTTTATAATACGGTTTGTTTTAGACCACTATGGGGTGGGGGTGGCGGGGGCGGGGGCGGGGGGGCAGACTTTATGAACTCTAGCAGACTTTATGACTCTGACACCAGTCAGACTTTTTTTTGTTGTTGTGTGCTTGTAAACGTGGCAGTTTGACAAAATCACTGCCCTCCGTGGCCTCTCTGAAACTTGAGCTTTAAAGGGTAGACTAAACAGTTTACAACGCAGGATTTTCCTGTAATTGAATTTCAGTTTCAAATCAGTTTCTCAAACAGCGGCAGGACAGATAAGCGCGTCCTGCGTAAACTACCTTATCAAAAAAAACAACAAACACAGCAGCCTAACTGCATTCGCATACCAGAGTGTAGCTGTTTTCTGAGACTAGGCCAGCTCTGGGAATAAAAGCAACAGAAGACAGTGTGCGTCTGAAAGCCAAAATTGAGGTTCAAACATTTAAACCAGAGGCCCAGAGCATATCCAAAACTTGCACAATGCCCAGGAGCGGTAGTCACCACGTCCTCCACTGGAGGGCAGTATAAACCTGTTCTTCATAAATCCATCTCCGGAGGACAGTGAGCAGTAAACTTTGTAGCCATCAGTGAAACGAACAGTGATGCGGACCTCACAGGACAGAAAGTTTATTCTCTCACACACACACACACACACACACACAGACACACACACAGACACACACAGACAGACAGACACACACAGACACAGACACAGACACAGACACAGACACATACAGTAACCCTCCACTGTTAAAAGACGGGAACTCATAATTGCTGTGAAAGGTGCAAGGACCCCCACGACCAGCTAATGTCACTGTTCAGCGGTGTCACACAGGGGTTGTTATGAAGGTGCGTAAGCACAGAAGGCCTAACTCTGGAGCGGAGCAGAAAGTGCGGAGCCACACGTGTGGGCCAGGCGAACAGGGCAGACTCCTAACATCATTAAGGAGCGCTGTCTGGTTACCCGGCTCGTAGTTCTGCTTGCCGTATTAACTGAAATGTCATTTGTGGGTACATTCATTTCAAACAAGCCGCCGCCGTGTGTATTTCACGGCTTAATGGCGGCCTGATGGAAAACGGTCCCTTGGCGGACGCAAGAGATGATTTCTCTCGGCCGCCCCGAAATTTCAATTCTTCATAACGAAAACTGAATGTGCAGCAGGAAGATAGTCTTAATGGGACAAAATCACAAGGAAAGGGTGACGGAACGAATGTTTAGAGACATTTAAGGAAATAGAAAGGGCACAGCCAAGCGCACGTTTCAACAGTTTAAAAGCAATTAACAAAATTCATTTGGCTCCATTGTCTGCTAAATCCAATGTACGTGAATTATTAAATGCGGCTTTGTGTTTTTATAGTTAATTAGCTCATTAATCTTCCCACAGTCCCAGGCAAGAATTCCCCTTTGTGTTCCATTCTCAAATTGACTTCCCAGCTACACAACGCAGCAACTACCGATCTATGATTTGACTTTCAGTTTTTAGTTTGTCAGTAAAAGGAAATCCACACGAACGCTTGTTTCTTTGGTAATACAGTCGTACCATTGGCCCATAAAAGCATCACTTCCTGTGGAACCTGAATGGTCTGTCGGGCGCATTCCTCAGAGATATTTCTTAGAGGTACTCGAGTGGGTTCTATAGGGCCTGAAAACCCTTTAAGCAGTTCTGCTCTCGAATGCGAGAACAAGTATTTATTTTGGACGCGTCCAATCACACACACAGTTAGTGCAGGTAGATAAATACCTGTACTTCCAGGGACTGAGAAAGGACCTTACGCCCAAAGGCCCAGTTCTGTATGGGTTTCCCTGTGTGTGTGTGTGTGTGTGTGTGTTAGAACTGACTATAAGTTTCTGCTGTTAACTAAAGTGGAGCTGCTCAGTGGCCAACAATAGAGGATTGTGGTTGTACTGGGCAGCTGGGCAGTTCCCAGGTGTGAATGTGTACGAGTGTGAAGCAGGGCGTAGCTACAAAAGAGCATCCGTGCCCAGTGAACCTGCCCTGGGTAAATAAAGGTTAAATAAAATAAACAGAGCTTTAAATGGTCTGGCTCCAGAAAATCTTAGGCGTTACTTATTCCTTACGCTCCTCCGACATGACTTCATTCCCAAGATGCTGGCTAAGTGAAAATTCCATGGAAATCTAAAATTACAAGTGGAGGTACAGCCTTTTCTTAAGAGCTCTCCTTTCTTATGGAACAATCTCCCAATGCATGTTGGGGCTTCAAACCATTTCTGTCTTTAAGTGAAGGCTCAAAACTTGCCTCCTTAGTCAATCCTATAGTTAGCCATTTCTAGAGTCCTATCTCCTGGTAAATGGTCAAGACAAATCATGGAGTTTATGAAGGTAAATGCGGGTGTCCAGAATTGCTGAGCAGCACTAGTAGTACGGCCCCTCAAGCCAGCAGGACCAGATGTTCGCTAATTAGCCCAGCCCAGGGCCATGTCCAGGGCCTATGGCACAGAGGGAGGAAGCTAGTTTAGCCTGGTCCATGACTGTATGTGCTCACTAAGTCCTGCAGAGTTAGAACATAAACTGAAATCAGGTTGGGGCTCCAGTACGAGGGCTCTCAGAAGAGGCTGCCTTCGCCATCACAGATTACATACTGCTGGAAGTGGATGGTATAGTAGCTGGATGGAGCTTCTATCCAAGTGTTTATTCCAGGTTTTTGGCACAGAGATGACATTTACTCAGTGTGATGACCATCTTCATCGTGCCCAACCTCGTCTTCCCCGTTTCTTTTCCCCTGGGGCTCCTGCCCCTCCCTAGCCTGGAGTTCACGGGACTGCCCCAGCCTTGCTTCCTCACCCCGAGTTCACAGGACCGCTCCAGCCCTGTCCCTCGCTCCCTGGTCACGGACCGCTGCAGCCCTGCCCCTCCCCTGGCCACGCCCTGACGCAGCCTGGAGCACCAGCTGCATCACCCTGCCCCTCTAAATTACACGATACTGGAACAATGCAAATTAGGACCTCTCCTTACCCGAGTTCATTATCTCAACTGTAACCTGCCCAACCCATTTTAGCTGCTGTGATTGATCGCTTATAAAATTTTGGTTACATCCATTCTACCACTACTTTACACCAGGCTGGCCAGTGGAGGTTGGGCTCCCCGTCTATAGCCAAGATCCTCCTGAGATTTCTTCCCATCGAGGAGTTCTCTCACCTCCGTTTCAGGGTTTTTCTCCCCACCTCATGTGCTTTTTATTTGGGGGTTCAGGCCTGGTTTTTGCTATTTTCTTCCACTCTCTAAAGCACCTTTTGCGACACTTTCCTGTTAAAAGCGCTATACAGATAAAATTGTGTGTGCGTGTTTGTGCGTGTGCATGTCTGTGTATGTGTGTGTCTGTGCGTGTGCACATGCGTTTTTGTCTCTGTGGTGTGTGTGTGTGTGTGTGCGCGTGCATGAGTGTTAGTGTGCATGCGGGCGTGTGTGTGTGTGTGTCTGTGTGTGTGTGTGTTTGTCCCTGTGTGCATTTGTGTGTGTGCCTGTCTCTTTGTGTGTTTGACCCTGTGCATGTGTGTGTGTGTTTGGCTCTGTGCATGTGTGTGTGTTTGTGCATGTGTGCGTGTGTGCATGCGTGTGTGTGTGTGTCTGTGTGCACGCGCGTGCGTGCGTGTCTGTGTGCACACATGTGTGCGTGCGTGCGTGTGTGTGTGTGCACGTGCGTGCGTGTGTCTGTGTGCACGTGCGTGCGTGTGTGTGTGTGCGTGCGTGCGTGTGTGTGTGTGTGCGTGTGTGTGTGTGCGCTTGTGCTCAGAACGGCTGCCTCTCACTCCGGTGCCAGCGCACATCTCTATCTCTCCCCAGCCCTTTCAGCCCGCCGGCCTGAACAGGTGGAGCCGACACCAGAAGGCGTTTTTTTTTTTAAAGAGCCATCTGTCGGGCACTTCGCTCTCTCGCTGCGGCTGGCTGGACCGCCCACGGCCAGGGGGAGGAACAGCGAGGCCCGGCCCAAGAGAAGGGCGCCGGGACAGCCAGCGGGACGACTAGCGGGACGGCAGCGGGACGGCAGCGGGACAGCCAGCGGGACGGCAGCGGGACAGCCAGCGGGACAGCCAGCGGGTACGGCCAGCGGGTACGGCCAGCGGGACGGAGAGACGCCGCCCTTCACAGAGCGGAGCATGCCAGGAGCTCCAGAGAGCGGCGCTCCTCACAAACGGGAACCTGAAACGGGTGTCTCACGCACTTCGCGTCACGGTTCTGTTTTAGCACACTGCCCACGGCAACCGACGGCTACTTAAAGGACTTACGAAGGCAAATCCAAGGGAGGGGGATTCAGTAACCGGGACACAGAATCCTGTCATCTGTTACCATGACGCCGGTTCACTTCAGGTCACGACAGGAAATGAGGACAGGTGTGGCGAGGCAGGCACCGCAGGTGTCACAGGCGGCGTACGCGGTTGGACCCATATGGCAAAAGGTAAAAAAAAAGTGCTGATCGGCACACTTCCATCACAGTCGGAAATTCTCAGGGAAAAAAAAAAATAAAAAATCGCAGATTTAAAGAGACCAGACAAAAATATGCCACAAGCCTTCTCTTTTTAAAAAAAAAAATCATTCATTCCCTTTCCTGTCTCCCTCGCGTCTCTTTCATTATTTAATCCAGATTGCGCTCATTGCTTTGGATTTCCGGGAGTCTGTCTGGACTCAAATCTATTGTGCTTTGATATTACCAGTGCTGCCGGTGATTCGTGCTGAACACGAGTGTAAATGAACAGGAAACTAGTCTCAGGAAAACATCTGCCGCGGAGATGGGAGAGGGAGGGCTTCAGGAACACAAACAGGGTCGGTGCCATTACACAAGGCCTGTCCTTCATCCGGCTCGAGCCCAAGTCAATGATTGACAGGGGGGTGTTATAACTCCACCCATTAGCGAGTACAGTTGGGCAATCGTCGATCAACAAACAGGACACTTCAAAGTCCTGGTTGTTTTTAATTATTTATGAAGAAATAATGGAACAATGATGCTCCAGTAACACTTCTTATTCAGGAACACATTATTGAAAACAGTTACAGATGAAAATTTTAACACATTTCTGAAACCCTTGTCTGAAACGGGAAGCTATGTGGGTAGTGCGTTTCGTCCACCACCAGTTGAGCGTTTCTCTATTTGCTGTCACACTGTTTACTCCATTGAATTTGTGCTCCTATATCTCAATATGCAAATATCTGGCCTATTAACAACAAAAACCTACTGCGGTACGCTAAGGTTGTAGCTTGTTGTCTTTTGTTCTCATACGGTCTGTTATTTAACATTGCACGGCCCCTTTGAGCACCGACGGCAAAGAACGAACCCAACGAAGCGACAGAGAAACACGCTGTTCACTCCCCTAACTTGCAATCAAGCAATATTAAAATGAAGCAATAAGTCTTTGATATCAAAGAGTCACATTGTGCAGTCCAAGAATTAGCAGCTATTGCTGGCCTTCACGTTGTCTGACCAGTACGGCCAAACCAGCCGCAGAGCTTACTGGACCAGAACCTCCTGATAACACGCTGTGCGCAAGGCTCTTTTTCCTTTCTTTCATACGGATAATCTTAAACACCAAAAAAAATCACCTCTAGAAGCAGAGATCACCCTCAAGGTGATCGCAGATCGCTCAATGTTATCGTCAGTCGGCGCAACCCCCGCGACAGAGCCAGCCCCGTGCCCGATCGAAGCGGGATCGGAGCCAAGGCTAAAATAAGAGAAGGGACGAGGAGAGCTCAGGGCCCTTCAACCGATCGGGGGCGACAGCGAAGACGACTCCTTAGCGACGAGAGACGGAAATACCGGGCCGCGGCATCTCCAACCCGTCAGCGTCTGAGTCTGGTTTGAGCCAGCGGAAGGAACGGTTGCCAAAGCGAGCGACTGGTTCACATCAGCGCATTGGCATGTGATGAGCGATAACAGCGGTTGCTCAGGAAAGAGGCGCTTCGTCTCAGACGGCGGGAATCGGCCGCCGCGTCTCCCAGCGCCTTCCGGTCACCCGTGGATTCAGCTTTCAGCTCAGGAGGAGGCGGAGGGGGCAGAGCAGGGCAGGGGGGCACAGGAGTGAAAAAAGAAGAGTAAGGAACCCCAGAGGAAGAGAGGGAGAAAGAGAAACTAGGAGGGAGAGAGAGTGAATAGAGAGAGTAAAAAGGGTAAAGAGAGAGAGAGTTCTGGTTCATGTAGCTTGGCTGACCTGAAGCCATGGTGTTTTTGAGAGGGGGGGGCAGGAGTGAAAAAGAAGAGTAAGGAACCCCAGAGGAAGAGAGGAAGAAAGAGAAATTAGGAGGGAGAGAGAGTGAAGAGAGAGAGTAAAAAGGATACAGAGAGAGAGAGAGAGCTCTGGTTCATGTAGCTTGGCTCACCTGAAGCCATGGTGTTTTCTGAGACTGGTGCCGCAGAGCACTGACTCACCGATCTCTTTCCCCAGGGAGGAGTTGAGGATGGCCCCGGCGGAGGTGACCACGGCGCAGGTCTGAAACCGGGCCCCGTGGACCTGTTCCAGAGGCTCGAGGGGCACCAGCCTGCCCCAGCCCATCTGGGAGAAGGGCTGCTCCTTCCCGTCCAGGGCCCGCACCCGCGCTCCCTTCTTCAGCTCGCACAGGACCTCCCGGCCCGGGTGGCCCGCGTGGCGGCGCCCCCTGTAGGCCACGCGGTGCTTGTTGGCGTTCAGGTACTCCTTCATGGCCTTCTGCAGCCGCGGGCTGAGCATGGCGGCCGAGACGTTCCCGCGCCACAGGCCCAGGATGGCCGACTTGGACTTGGAGTAGTACTCCTCCAGGTCATCGATGCTCTCCCAGTGGGCTTTGGTCTGCTGCGTGGTCTTCATCGTCCCCCCGTCCACCTCCTCTTCCTCCTCATCCTCCTCCTCCTCCTCCCCCCCATCCTCTGCCTCCGCCTCTTCCTCCTCTTCGGCCGCGCTGTTCCCCACGGGACTATCCCGGGCTCGAGTCACCCTGGGGTCCCTCAGATCCGCTCCTCCCGGGGTGCCGAAAGCGGCCAGGGCCTGAGGGTCCGGGTCCGGGTCCGGGTCCGGGCTGGCGTAGGGCGCGCCCTCCCGGCTCTCGTACCCGCGGCCGGGCTCGGGGCCCGGGGGGGCGGCGGCGGCGGCGGCGGCGGTGGGGTCGGGCGGCGAGCCCATGATGGCGCGGTTGATGCCCTGGACGGAGGCGAGGCGGCGGGTCTCGGCGTGGGACAGCGGGGCGGAGGAGCGGGTCTCGCCCGTCCGGGAGTCCATGAAGTAGGACAGCAGCATGAGGAACAGCAGGGCCCACGCCAGCATGCCCACCAGAACCAGCTGCTTCCAGTGCTTCATGCTGGACTTCATCCCAGTCCCCCCTCCCCCCTCAGCACCCGGGCGGGGCCAGGTGTGGCAGGGCGTGGTCAGGGGCGGGGTCAGTGTCAGGTCAGGGGGAGCCCTGGGAAAGGGCAAACAGCCATATTCAGAGAAACATCAAGATCTCACTTTTCCACAATAAATCTAGCCTGGGAACAGCACAGCGCAAGGAAATGACATTATAATATAAACCACATATAAACGTATCTGTATAATCACAAGGGAACTAAGCTTTTAACATAAGAGGTTGCAGGTTTGATTCCCAGGTGGATCATTGCCATTGTAACCCTTGGGAAAGGTACTTAAGGTGCACTGCTTCAGTGAACATCCAGCCGTATATATATATATATATTGTAAAGAAAGGTAAGCTGTGCCAAGCTGCTCTGGATAAAAGCATCTGCTAATTCCCCAATGTAATGTAAAATACAGTCATCTTCGTCTACTTCAAAAATTGGGTTCAATACTGAAGTCAATCAAGTCATTCTTCGGACAAATTCCAGTTCTCGTAATCCCGATTTGCGTGAGCAGCGTGGTCCTCGGGTGACCGCGGAGTTGCCCGTGTGCTTTGATGACGCGAGATGGCGGCTAGCAGCCCTCTGCCTCCGCCCCCTTCATCTCTGCCCACCGCCGCCCAGCGGCGCCCAGCTCTCTGTGGGGTGCGGACGAAGCTCTTCTCCTTTCCTACCCACTGCTGATGGCGAACAAACCTGAAACCACCTCGCCTCCCCCTCCCTCCCACCCCCCCCCGCCCCCCACACACACCTCAAAAGAAACCCTAGGTAACATTCGAGCTTTGAATACCATTCCTCCATTTGCTGTAAGAGGACACAGGGGGTTGAGTGGTTATCTCCGCCCCCCCACCCCCCCCCCCCTTTCCCCGGTGAAAAAGCCGGGAGAGCTTGCCTACATTAAACCCGGCAGAATGACTGGAGGGACACAGCCACGCCGGATCTTACCTGCTCTCCCGATGCACACCATACCGCGTTATTTTTCAGCCAAAGTGGCTAATTTTCTCCCCCCCCCCCCCACTGGGACTGTACCATTATCAAACAAACTTGAGAGCACAAGCAGAACAATTTACTACAGAATTAGGCCAATTTTTTTTTTTTTTAAGGACTGTCAGAAGGCTTAGAAGATATTTTTTGAGGCCTTTGTCAGCGTGCGCCTGAACATCCATTGAAGTCGACTGTGTGCATTTACCTATAAAAAGATAAAAGGAAAGGACAGGCAGGTATACTTACCACAGCCGGCTCTCACTCCTTATGGTCCATTTTCATTCCAGAAAACTTCAACACAGCTACAAAAAAAAAAGAGGAGAGTTTCCATAAGCATCAGAAAGCATTACATCCCTCCCGATCCCTTTCACTCTGCCTTTCCGAAGCCTACTGCACAAACCAGGATAAGCGCACAGGATCCAGGATCCCGTGTGTCCACTCACAGCAAACTCATCAGCCTCCAGTTATGAGGAACTGCCCAAAAAAACTACCGCCCGACATTTGTCACACCTATTTTTTTTGTTTCCAAAATAGAAGTCGGCCCCCGCCCACTCGATTTACCACCCGCCCTTCCTCAAGCATTAATCTTCAGAATGGAACGTCTCCTCTCTCCAGCCCAGCGTAAGGGGGGGGGGCAGCGATGCCTGAGACGCGCTGAATGGCAGCAGCCACCGTGGCTCTTTAAGCAGGGAGGTAACAGGAGCGCGAGCCACATTTAGCCATCCGCAGATTAATGTTTAACCATAAAGCTCACATTGCGACAACGCGGAGCGGCTTTGACCAGTGTCGTTACCGTCACTCTGGGGGGGTGGGGGGATGGTGGGTGGGGGAGGGGGAGGGATTGCCTTATGGAGAAGACAGGGATCCCAAACCACATCAGTCCCACCTCCCAGGTGTCTGGAGAAGAACTGGATTTCCCCTCTCTGCTCCAGGGAAGGTGGGGTAGTCAGGGGGGAGGAGTTTGGGGGGGGGGGGGTGCCAAATCAGGTTTGCTTTATAGAGAAGACAGGGATGTCACACACACACACACACACACACATTTTAATCTCTTATTCAGAGAAAGAGCATTTATTTGAAGCCTTAGCTAGTTGGCGGGGAGAGCAGGGGCTTCACAAACCCCGGAATGGGCGGGGCTACCACACGCCATCGGGGACTTCCTGTGTGAGAGAGAGGACTTCCTGTGTGTGAGAGACACGTCTCGGCCGCGGCTCTGCGATGGAACCCTCTCTCTCTCTCTCTCTCTCGGGGGACTCTCCCTGCCTGCGTGGGTGCAGTGCACCCTGGGAAGGGGGGCATGAATAATGGAGGAGCGCGGCGGCGCATTCCCTGGCGCTCCGCGGGAAGGACCCGCTTCGCCTCGCGTGGCGGGAAGGATCGGGCCGCCGCCGCCGCGGCTCGCAGCGCACGCCAGCCACGCTAGCGCCCGCGACGGACGGGAGCCGCTTTGGATTCAGCGCACGAGGGGCGGCGACGCAGGAGCGACAGAGAAGAGTAAGGAACTCCAGGAAGAGAGACGGAAAGAGTAATGAAGAGAGAGAGCGAGAGAGAGAGGGAGGGAGGGGGAGAGAGAGAGAGAGAGAGAGAGAGAATGGCTAAATGTTAACAGGCCCTTGTGTGAAGGTCTGGCCTCTTACCCAGGCAGTGAAATGCACTGCAGAGACAGTGTACACACATGTATACACACACACACACACAGACACACACACACACACAGACACAGACGCAGACACAGACACGCACAGACACACACAAGCGCGCACGCACACACAGGCACCCACACAATTTCAAAAAACATACACACACATACAATCTATAAAAACTCTGACACAATCAGTCTTGCACACGTGTCTGCAAGAACATAAAATCTGTATGCGAGAGAGAAAAAAAATATAAACACACCATCATCATCATCATCAGAACCTTTATTTAATTCTCGGAGGTACAATTGAGGGCCAGGCCCTCATTTTCAATGTAGCCGAGATCACAAAAACATTTAAGACACAATAAGTATAATAAAAGATCACAATATAGCAACAGTAAAACCAACATAGTATATAATAATAATAACTAGAATAAAATAAAATAAAATATAATAAAAAAAATAAAATATAGCACGGATAAGATCAAAAACAATCAGAGACAGGAATGTTCAACACCAGCGATCTAAACTGCCCATAAGTTGGTAGAGAACTGACTTTCAGCAATTGTTGAAGCTCATTCCAGGAGGATGGGGCACTAAAATTTCTGACCAAGCCCGAGGGACCTTAAGCATAAGCAAGCCATTTGATCGGGTTCGATAGGGTTCAGAGCGCCACTCTAACATCATTGTAATATAAGGTGGAAGCATTCCGACAATGGCCTTAAAGATAAACAAAAACCAAAGTTTATCACGCCTCTGCCAGAGAAGACAGACCCACCTTGGCATAGAGGACACAGTGGTGGGGACCATAACTATCGCCAGTGATACATCTGAGGGCAGAGTGACAGACTGTGTCCAAGCGCTTAAGAGTAGAAGGAGCAGCATATAGCCTAATATCACCATAGTCCAACACTGAAAAGAAAACTGCTTCAACAATTCTTTTTCTACTGAACATAGGGAAGAAAGATCTGTTGCTATAAAGGAAGCCAATTTTTTGTCTCAGTCTGCTGACAAGATCATCTATATGGAATTTAAACGAGAATTTCTCGTCAAGCCAAACGCCAAGATATACACACACACACAAGCCTTTAATCTCCATAAACTAGACTTGTGTCATATAAAAAAAGGTTAAACTGAAAATACAGTCACCATGGTGATGTAAAAGGCACATGCCTTTTTATTTAAAAAGTATAACAGACAGACAGACAGAGCACAAAAGGAAAAGCACAAAAGCACTCTTTTCAAACAGGTTCCACAGGCTGCTTGTATTAAACAGAAGCAATGCCGTTTGTCTTAAACACAAAATGCTTTTAATAACGCCATTTCTGCAGAATTATCCGAAGGTTCGCTTTATAGTCATCAGCCTCCTGACACTAGGAAGATTAAAATCTGATGCTTGTCTTACAAATGCTGAACAGGTTTCATTCTGACTAGACCTGCACTGTTTTTCATGTCTGTAAATCAAGGTCACCAGATATCATCGGTGAGAAACTCCACTTCCCAGCACTGGCTCTCCAGCAGCACGGGTGCTGGATGTCAGGTGCCCGCATACCGTTGGCCATGTAGTGCATGACCCCACGAACCCGAGGCCTGGGAGACCGACCTGGCAGACAGGTCCCTGATCTGCACAGAGGGAGCGGAGCTTGGGCACACACACACTTCTACACACTTTTCTCAGCATTTATGAGACAATAAAGCCATCGGGCTTTGCAAGTGGCTGCCAGTTCAGCGATATAATGACCTCAACATGTAAAAATTTCCGCAATGCATTCATATTTCTATTTACAAAATAAACACACGGCGAGACAATAATGAAAAAACAAGAAACGTACATAAAATGTTGGGCTGCAGCCAGATCTGATTCAAAGCTTAATTCTGAGGAGCTGTGTAGAAGGGAGGAAGAGGAGGGGGAAAAAAGTGAGAGAAAAAAGCAATTTGCACTTTTTCCTTCAGTCTGAGTACACGGCTACGCTCTCACTGGACCAATTCAGGCTCAGCCCCAGAAAAAGCCTCACAGTTTTTTTTTTTTTTTTTTTTTAAACATCTTTCTTTTTAAATACCATTTCAGATGCAGGTTTTTTTTTTTTTTTTTTTTTTTTTCCAGGGAAACGACTGAAAATGTGTCACAAGCTAAAAAGAAACTGCTTGGAGAATGAACTACACTTGGAGGTTTAAGATGCGTATCTCTGCTCAGAGAGGAAAGAGACAAATATAATTAACCCTCATCCGGAAGTTCGGACACACGGACTGTCAAAAAAAAAAACCTTCCCTAGAAGTAAGATGAACACTTTTTTTTCCTGAGGACGGGTCCAGACGGAAAGCTCACCTGGGACAGGGCGGTGGCACCCCGTTAGGTAGGAGGGGGTTAAGCCGTACGGGGGCTGAGGCGATTTTACCGAGCCAGCTGGCCACACACCGCGGGCACCAGCGAGCACAGAGAGAGAGAGAGAGTCGGCTTACTGCGAGTCCTGACATGCCCGGCCCAAACCCTCCCTCCCTCCCTCCCTCCTCCAGGCATACGGGAAGGGGGGGCGGGGGGCTGCCCACACCCTTCCTCCTCCAGGCATACGGGAGGGGGGGGCAGGGGGCTGCCCACACCCTTCCTCCTCCAGGCATACGGGAGGGGGGGGGCGGGGGGCTGCCCACACCCTTCCTCCTCCAGGCATACGGGGGGGGGGGGCGGGGGGCTGCCCACACCCTTCCTCCTTCAGGCATACGGGGGGGGGGGGGGGGGCGGGACAGGGAGACATTTCAGGCAGAAGGGGCTGTCACGCTGGGGGGGGGGGGGGGGGGGGGGGGGATAGTTATTTTCAGCGCTCGCTCAATCACCAGTGTCACACTCTCCATCAGCAGGGAGGCGTCCTGGCACCGCTCTCGGATCGGCCGCCGTCCACAGAGTTGGCGACGGTGCGCCCGGCGATTTTACGGAACGGTGGACGGCTCACAGACTGACAGAGAGCTCCAAGAGGGAGGAGAAGGTGCCAAGGCTGCTCAGCTTCAGCAGTTTGACACGAGAAGGGTACAGGCTGATATGGCTGCTCAGCTTCAGCAGTTAGCCATGAGAAGGGTATGGGGTGGTATGGCTGCTTAGCTTTAGCAGTTAGCCATGAGGAGGGTATGGGGTGGTATGGCTGCTTAGCTTCAGCTGTTTGACACGAGAAGGGTACAGGTTGATATGGCTGCTTAGCTTCAGCAGTTAGCCATGAGGAGGGTATGGGGTGGTATGGCTGCTTAGCTTTAGCAGTTAGCCATGAGGAGGGTATGGGGTGGTATGGCTGCTTAGCTTCAGCAGTTAGCCATGAGGAGGGTATGGGGTGGTATGGCTGCTTAGCTTCAGCAGTTAGCCATGAGGAGGGTATGGGGTGGTATGGCTGCTTAGCTTCAGCAGTTAGCCATGAGGAGGGTACAGGGTGGTATGGCTGCTTAGCTTCAGCAGTTAGCCATGAGGAGGGTATGGGGTGGTATGGCTGCTTAGCTTCAGCAGTTAGCCATGAGGAGGGTATGGGGTGGTATGGCTGCTTAGCTTCAGCAGTTAGCCATGAGGAGGGTATGGGGTGGTATGGCTGCTTAGCTTCAGCAGTTAGCCATGAGGAGGGTATGGGGTGGTATGGCTGCTTAGCTTTAGCAGTTAGCCATGAGAAGTGTATGGGGTGGTATGGCTGCTTAGCTTCAGCAGTTTGACACGAGAAGGGTATGGGGTGGTATGGCTGCTTAGCTTCAGCAGTTAGCCATGAGAAGGGTATGGGGTGGTATGGCTGCTCAGCTTCAGCAGTTAGCCATGAGAAGGGTATGGGGTGGTATGGCTGCTTAGCTTCAGCAGTTAGCCATGAGGAGGGTATGGGGTGGTATGGCTGCTTAGCTTTAGCAGTTAGCCATGAGAAGGGTATGGGGTGGTATGGCTGCTTAGCTTCAGTAGTTACCCATGAGAAGTGTATGGGGTGGTATGGCTGCTTAGCTTCAGCAGTTACCCATGAGAAGTGTATGGGGTGGTATGGCTGCTTAGCTTCAGCAGTTACCCATGAGAAGGGTATGGGGTGGTATGGCTGCTTAGCCTAATTTCCAACAGCCTCACCTTCTTGACACAAAGAAAACTATCTGCAGCTCAATTTTCACGTCAGCAATCAAAGAGGATAATCTACCAACAGGGCACACCCACCCGTGTGAGGAGGAATTTGGGGCGGCGGTGTTAATGAAGACTTTGGCTTCCCAAGATCCTTGTAAATGAGGTTTAACATTGTCTGCATTCACAGGTTTTTCTTTTTTAACCTGGAAGTGTGTCTTTCCAGAAAGTCGCAATACCGGCTAACCATCACAGCTCAGAGAGAGAGAGACCCTGTATCCACGGTGATTCACACACATTAGATGCACAATCAGTGCCAAAACCTTTAAGCGGTCCAACAGAGGAGAAAACTGGAGGGAGCAGAGTCTTCAAAGAATTAAACA
This sequence comes from Anguilla anguilla, assembly GCF_013347855.1. Lineage (NCBI taxonomy): Eukaryota > Metazoa > Chordata > Actinopteri > Anguilliformes > Anguillidae > Anguilla > Anguilla anguilla. The sequence continues at coordinate 31,269,394 of NC_049215.1, read as the reverse complement.
CAGTTGAGCGGCAGCATTAATCCTACCTGCGATGTGCACCTGACTGAATCAAAGACCAAAAAAGAGCCAAGAACCCAACGTACACGCCCAAAACCTTTCTGCTCAGGAACAGGGGCGCACCTTTGAGAGGTTCTGCGCAAGTGGACCCCAGTCTCAAGTCTGATTAATTTTTTACCATATCTGCAGGACCCCTATTGCCACAGGGAAATCCTCCAGAAATGCACAGACCACACCCAAAAGACCACACCTAGAACTGAAGGGATCAAAGCCTGGTAGGACTTTGTGTGTGGCCATCTCTTCAGAGCACACACCGCAGAGCCCACACCTACGAGGAGTTTATATGGCTGTGAATTATATGGCATGGCTGTTCACGGCAGTAATGAAAGAAAGGAATAAAGACTGGCCTGGCTTCCTCCACAAGACAGCAGCGAACAAGTGTGTGTGTGTGTGTGTGTGTGAGAGAGAGTGACTGTGTGTGTGTGGGCGTGTGCATGAGAGGTCGCATTTTGTGTGTGTTGTTGTTGTATGTTTATGGGCGTGTGTGTGTGTATGGGCATGTGCAGGAGCATTATTGCAGTGGAAATGAAACCGCCCTTATAATACCTGCCCTCCAGATTACCCCACAGCTCTCCTGGACAAACAGATGAGCATTAATGTCCATCCCCATTTCCCAAATGCTGACGACACCTAGAGTCCAGATCATCCTTTAATGCAGTCCTACCTGAAACCAGGTGTGAAAATTTAATAACAGCCACTGATTCAATTCAAACATAAATGGCATTCATACACAAGTAAGGTCATTTAAACCAAGATCGATTTCTGGCCCGGCCAACTAAAGGAACACGAGTCATTTGAAATCAGAAAGATAAAACTAGCAATCATAAAAATGTAGGTAATCCATCTCCATCTTCTCTCTAGAGAGAGGAAGATCAATAGAACAATATCACCATTGAATAAATTAACAATGACCCACTTTGTCTCTTTATTCTCGACAAAACATTTACTGCAAGGGCCTAAGAGGCGGGTTCACATTCCTAATCGTCTTAAAGGTCAAAGGAAACGGGATAGGCTTGGCTACCGCAATCAAATCCAGGGTGGAAAAAAATAAAAGAATCCAGTCAGCACTTTCTCCCTTCTCAAAGGACTCGAGACAGCAAAAGCATGCGTGATTGTGCGTTTGTTTTCCTGTTTCACTTAACGTGCCACAGCCATACAACCAAAACACATACAACCACAATAAAAAAAAGCAAATAACTGCATTAAACTCTTAAGGGTGTAAAATCATAAATATGCAATTTCAATGCTCAGCTGAACATTTGAATGATTATGTAACAAACACTACCAGTAACTGAAAGCTTGGAATTCTAGAACACTGACTTGGAATTCAGCGAAAAAACATTCCAAAAACCTACTCTTCAGCAGGTTAATGAAAAATACATTACTAGATGCATGGGGTGAGGACTACGCTACAGCAAGCAGTACTTGGTGTGCCATGTTCCAGCCGCGTCCCCCTAACGCTCTGAATGAATGTGTAGTCATAAACAGGGCAAAGGGCAGAGCTGTAGCCCCTCATTACAACACCGCCATGTCCCTGGAGAGGGAGCTAGCCTGGTGGTCCTAGAGCCCTGCTTAGTGAGCAGAAGAATTTGGGTACGGAGGAGCCAGAATTACCCCCTCACCACACGATGATGGGGCAGCTGGGTGGGGCAGAAGATGGGTATCTTCTCTGGAAGTGGAGGGGGAGGGGAGGGGGGGGGGGGGTGTCGAGCGCCCAAAGCGCAGCTCGTGGTGGTCTGCCCGTCCCTGTGGGCGTAGCTAATTTGGAATAACAGCAAATAGTGGTCAGCCATGTTAGATTCGTAACCGCCCACTTTGCTTTGCTGAGCTTGATTTTTCAGTACAAACACATGGACACCCACACATACACACATGCAAAACCACACACAAACACAAGTGCGCGCACACACACATACAAATGCACATACAGCACAGTGCCGTAAAACGTATTTGCCCCTTCCTGATTTCCTCTATTATTCCAAATTTAGTGTCACCCATGTGAAAAACATATTCCCCTAAAAATGAATAACTGTTTGCACCACCTTTAGCAGCAATAAAGGTAATCAAACACCTCCTATAATTTGATATCATTCTTTCACATTGCTGTGAAGGAATTTTAGCCCACTCGTCTTTGCAGAACTGCTTTAATTCAGACTAATTGGTAGGTTTTTGAGCATGAACTGCTCGTTTCAGGTCCTGCCACAGCATGTCTACTGGGTTCAAGTCAGGACTTTGACTAGGCCACTTTAACACTTAATTTTGTTTCTTTTCAGACATTCAGCCTCTATTCAGTTTCAGCCTTGCTACTCTCCCATGAATCCCATTTTTGCCCAGTCGCTTTCTTACAGTGGAGACATGCACACTGATCTTTTAAATGCTCTTCTGGGCTCTTTTGTAACTTCCTGGATGAGTCGTCGCTGCGTCCTTGGAGAAATTTCTGTCGCGGGTAAACTCTGAAAAAACTTTTGCAGTTTGCAGCAAATTTTCAATAAAACGTGTCACCGACCAAAATCGCATTGTATTACAAAAGAAAACTAAATTCAGAATTTTATTCTAAACATTGTTGGAAAAAAGATATTTCCTTCAAAATGGAGTGTAGCACAGTGGGTAAGGAACTGGGCTTGTAACCCAAAGGTCGCAGGTTCGATTCCCGGGTAGGACACTGCCGTTGTACCCTTGAGCAAGGTACTTAACCGAAATTGCTTCAGTATATATCCAGCTGTATAAATGGATACAATGTAAAATGCTGTGTAAAAGGTGTGTAAGGCGCTCTGGATAAGAGCGTCTGCTAAATGCCTGTAATGTAATGTAATGTAAAACAAGCTCAGCTCCACCATGACAAAAATACCCCCCCCCCCACTCGGCCCCTCTTCACAGTCTCTGAAGTCCCTGTAATCAGTGGCTGGTAAGACTCCAAATTCATCACTCAAATGGAAAATTAAACAGTCATATCAACAGTGCAGCTAAAATATGAATGGATGCCAGGACGTCTGGCTCAGAATCGAAAAGGAAGGCTCTGACATTTCCAGAGATAATTAGCCTATCTTTTTTTTTTAATTCTTTTTTTTTTTACGGTTCCTCTTCATGCACCATCTCGCCTTGTCCATCTGCGCTCTCAACTTCACACTCATCGTTTGAAGATTTCTTTTTTTAAAAAGACTAAGACAAGCCTCTTGAGGAATCTCAAATTTGGCAGTCTGAGTGGAGAGAGGGCAGCAGGCATGCACAAGGCATATCTCAACTGCCTTTTCTGTAACTATGGTAACACTACACAAAGAACAAGCTCCAGTCGTTTTTTCACTTGGCACAGCCAAATACAATCCATGAGAACCAAATGGTCAACACCAGAACTTGATTCTACCCCTCATTTCTCCAGCAGCTGAAGCCCGGAAGCAACTACTGCACGCGCACACACACACACACACACACACACACCCCAAAGAACAGCAGCTCAAACTCCTCCTCAGTTTCCACACTAGCACACAAACATGACTACAGGAGAGCGCTGGCACCCGTGACAGTGGAAGAGCCTCTCTGGTTGCCTGCGCTAACCTAGCGCGTCATTAGGAGGAAGTAACTCGGCCGTAGCCTAGGGAACCATGTTAAAACCCATCCATCCCCTTCAAGGACAGGGGCAGCTCCACCCACAGGGGATCCCGGTCAGGGACTGGTGAAGGAATCCAAAGCCAAGGCTCGAACCCGTGTTCCTCAGGTGGAGGAACCACCCCGCCCTCCCGCCAAGCTCCATCACCCACAGAACCATGGAGTGGAGTGCTGGCATCTCAATTTGGAGAAGGCAATGCTTTGTCAAGTCACATTTGGCCCAATCAGCCCGATTGATGTGTTTCTCCCTCAGTCAGATACAATTATTTCACCTTTAATTTGCAGGCATGTCGAAGCGTGCAGAAAACTCCACCCCCCCCCACACACACACACACACAGGAAAACACGGCTTCTGTGACCACTGTCACCCACAAACACACGATCTGGTCAAAGATAGGAGCGTTAAGCACTGAGGCAGCCAACATCGCAGAAACCACTGAACACACAGAAGCGAGGTGGGATGGTGTAACCGTGTCTTTTGCATTGGTGTGCATTTACACTTGTGCCAAGGACGCGACGCCAACTCCTTCACAGCGCCGACAAGTCGGTCAGTGACCCTTCCCGGTTACGTGTTTGGAAATAGTTCTGTTTACAGTCTCTCCGCACAGGACACAGGCTATCTGCACAGGAAACTCTGTGGAACATAAGCAACATGTCCGCTGTTTAGCCAAACAAAACTGCAAGAGCAGGGGCAGTGCAAATACACCCATCCTCAGGCACGGCACACACTCGGGGTGACGAGCGGGACGATTTCTGAACCAAACGAATCCAAATGAAACGCTGTCGAAAACAGAAAAAACAAACGAAAACAAAAGCACGGTTGATTCTGTCAACGGAAGCCCAACCGAGCCTTTCGCCACAGCAGTGACCTAATTACACAAAACGGGTTTGTTAGGACCGAGCGGCAAACAAGAGTTTAAGCCAATTACCTGAGGGATGCCCCATCTGTGCCGAGCAGGGCTGTCGGCGAGAGGCGGGGCTCGAGGGGGGGGGGGGGGATCTTTCAGAGCGCGGCTCTAAACATGAAAGACGCTCGCACCTCTAAAAATACACGACGCAGACGCCGCCAATTTGCTGTCACAGATGCTAACCGCGCAGCCGGACGCACTTCGCGTGTTCTCTCAAGCCCGTCCTCCAATCGCTGAGCAGCGTTTAAAACGTTTACGGGACAGCCTGGCGGACACCTTCGGAGGCGCTGCTCGTAATTCCACCCGCCCGCCCTTCGTCGCCATGGTAAATTACAGCCCTCAGCATCCCCCCCCCCCCCCCGCCTCGCCGCGCGTCCTCACCTGCCCAGAGGACTCCGACTGCACCGGAGAAAATCATAAAACAATGGACGATTGGCCTGGTGACCTTTCGCAGCCAATCACGTGCAGACGACTGGCCCGGCGACCTTCTTCAGCCAATCACACACCGGGCCACAGACCTGTGTATACGCAGTCTGTCAGCACGGGTTCCTTATACACACATTGGCTCAGTAGACCAGAGGCGATTGTGGTCATATCCCAAAGAGGAAACTAGCCGTCTTTGTAAAAATGTGCGTAGCTTGGGAGTGCTGAATAACTCCGCTACAACACAGCCCAGAAAGAGGCGACAGGCCAACCCAGGGAGGGGAGACGTCCACAACGCCCGTCATTTCTGATAAGCACCAGGAAGCGAACTCCCCGTCCGTTCCCATCGACAAAACAGACGAGGAACCGCCCCCCCCCGTCCTCAAATATCCCGGTCGTTGAAAACACGAAACCCAACATGCTTTCCTTATTAAAAATGATGCAAGCGTTCACAGAGCTCCAGTCCTCCGGCGGAGTCTTTCAGCAGCAAACGGCCTGGGCCGGGGAATGTGCATTACAAAGCCATTCTGCTCGCCTTGCCATGGCCCTGTTCCCTGGAGCTCCAGGCCTAATCGCTCATCAATAAGAGCAATTGCCGTTATACACCGAGAGGTAACCTGCAGACAACGGTAATGAGGTTGCAAGCAACAGTACGTGGAGCGAAAGCTTGCGGCGGGTAATGGAAGCAGAGGTATCTCTCCGAGCTTTCACTTCCTAGAACAAGCCACTTCTTCCTCCTTAGCGAGTAGCCTACTGTGGATTAGACCGTGAGAACATCTGCATGCCCGTCTCGTGTTTTTGACAAGGCATTCATATGCCGCTGCCTTGAATACAGGAAACAAGCGCTTGCTGATTATTTTCCACATACAAAGCACGCAGCAAGCTGGCTAGACATGAATACAGCCCTGTATGATCCAATGTGTGGGGAAAAAAATAACACCCCCCCCCCCCCCCCAAATTACTTCACAGAATATGATGATTATTCAATATATAAAACTGGTACTCCATTCCACGTGCAAGCTGTTTCTCTGGTAATTTTTTTGAGAACTATTTAAGTCTTTTGAAGATTTAAAAAAAGCGTGAGAAAACTACAATGTTGGTTAGTATACATCTGAAAGGAGGACTAAAATTATTCGCTGGAACGAAGTGCGGTTTAAATAAAACCACATAATGGGTGGAGCTGCTATTTCGCTAATCGCCAACTCACAACGCAAACAACAGTCTGCTCTCAGTGGCAAAAACAAGACTACACGTTCAAATATGAGCCATCAATCCCCCAATATTTGGGGGTCCATCGAGACACACACTTGACCACACGGTCGCTCGTCCAGAGAAAAAAAAGCTGTTTGAATTTTAGACGCCTTAACTTTCACTGTAAAGGACAGTCCTTGGGTAAAAGAAACGACACGCGCGCTCACGTCCTCATCTTTTACCCAGAAGTAAACACTACTTAGTTTTTAAATAAAGGGCGATGTTTCAAAACACACAAGATTAAGCAAGACTGTTACATTCACAACGCGAGCAATCACCCGTGGAAGACGAATATAGCTCTATTTTACATTAAGCCCCGCAGGAATTGTGGATTCGGTTTTCAGCTCCAGCCTCTGCTCGGGCATTTTATTCGGCACAATCTAAAGTCCCATTTATTTATTTGAGTGATAACGCTGCCTCTTAAGTCTTAAGTACGACCTAGCTCTATAAATATTCCACTGCCATACAGTTTAAGGAACACGCATGGACATGGATGCAGCCGGTTAACTAATGGTACCCGTTAAATCAGGGGGAACTGCCAAGCAACAAAGACCAGCACAACACCACCCTGCAAGAATTGAGTTTGACATATCGGCTATGCTCGCAGCATGTGGTCGGGCTGTGGGAACAATTAAAATTGGCAATAGAGGTTACAAAGTATTCAGAAGACTGTTTAGCCTTGGACCTTCAGAACAATCGCAAATTTATCGTGTTTGTCTACCCTTTTGGTCTTCTAAAAGTAATCTCTTTCTTCCGCATTTTATCTGATTAATTCTGAAATGTTTCCTGACAGAACCCGCTTTTTTAAAAACGTTGCTGAAATCATCCTCAAACTGAATTTTCTTTCTCTCGAGAGGGTATCACGACTGTCCTCCCATTTATAGACTAGGCTACTGCTACAACTGCTTTTGGTCACGAGATAAGACTGAACATGTGAAACTTTAGCATTTAAATAGGTTCGTTTATTTACATAAATTGCGGTTTCTGTATTTTTCTGTGCGAACGTATCAGACGGTGAGATGAGTTCAGCGCTCTTTGAACAATGTTACTACCCATTAAGTTAATCGCACATACGACAAATGCATTTATAAACGAAGATGGTCACTAATAATCGGAGACGCATCGCTAATTTATAGGCTAAGCAATCCTGCAAGGGCACTATTTTATAGTCTACAGGGAAAAGCAAGACCATAAAGCCATTAGATACAAAAAAAAAACCGTGTTCCGAAGTAGATATAATCACACATTCAAACAGTCGTTTTAAATATGGGCGAAGCATTAACAGCTCAACCAATGGAGTTCAGACGAGACTGTCCTGTTCAATCCGATGTTTTAACTGTAAGGTTATAGCTAATCGTGAAACTTACATGTGCTCGTGAAGACTTGGGGTCTCTTTATTGCAGCTAGCTACCTATCGGCTAATGAACACACTATCGATTTATCGACAACTGCCTATCGTGTAAATGGTATCTAAAACATTCACGTTAGTCGAGGCGTGTTCGTCTTCACTGACAGATACCGATTCCATTAATCCCAAATTCAGCGACACACCAAATCATTGCTGCGGGCAGCGGTAGTAGGCTAACCCTCCGTTCACCGCGATGTCTTGCCAACTCCATTGATTCCCAGCGCTTTGAGAGCCAAGCGGCGCGGATATCCCACACAACACAAAGCAAGCCTCTTACCTGCAAAAGGAAGCCGCTCTCATGGCTTTCAGGACGGGTACACGCTCTTCTGCTGAACGCTGTTCTTACGGACTGCACGCCGAATGCATGCCTCCGGTTCGTCTACATTCACAAAAGAACGGCAGCTAGCTCTAGCAGACTACCGTTACTCCGTCATTGTTAGCCATTTCTTGCCTTCTATCCACGGCGTGTGTGTGTGTGTGTGTGTGTGTGTGTGTGTGATGCGAGGGAGGGGGGTGCAGAATGTAGGCGGTGCTTCTGATTGCAACACACAAGAAACCACCACTGCCGTTCACACTAACCGCCGAACCGAAAACTGTGGCGAGTTAGTTTCTTCGGGGATGTGATGTTTCTTTAAGCGCCGCACCAGAATAAGTTTATATTGTGAAACACTATAATAAACAGTTAAAGTTTACTAATAGCCTTAAATGGCGATTTACTTTGTTAGTGTTGCACTATAGTTATTTTTGTGTTTATTATTGTTGTTTTATTAAAACTTTAAATAAAGCCTGTGGTGTGGATTTAAATGGTAAATTATTGGAGTCTATTCATATAAGATGCGCGCCCTATGTCTTATGGCCAAATAGCCAAAACATAAAATCCAACATTCCAACATTTGGCTGATTATATCACACCAACCCCATCCTGACAAGTTGAGTGACAAAAATGTTTCTGAAACGGCTGCATATTGCAAGAGAAGCCGGCCAATCTAAACATTTACCTGACTGAATGTTTTGTTTTAAATAGGTGTACTGACGTTTACAAAAATGGGGCACACTAAGTGTTAATACATTTAGCTGGTGCTTTGGAATAATGCCAGTCTAAATATAAAACCATTTCTTATAGGCCTAGTTAATTTTTTAAAACTTAGTTTACTTTTTGTGACCGACTGGTTTTAAGATGCCACGAGAGAAAAAACCTACAGGTGTTATTATAAAATTAGTTACACCTTTACCTTCTTGTAATCCTATAACGTGATGCTTAGGCTATGCGACAAATAAATGTGGCAAAATTGACATAAAAACAATGTTTCTCAGCAAGTGCACTGCCTTTGTCTTTTTACTATAACTGGTCGCTTTTCGTCTGAACGCTTCAGATTTCTCCTGGTCACTTATTTTATTAATCCAATCTCAACTACATTGGCTCAAAGCTCCACTGATCCGCCTCGCCAAATTGCACATCCGAGGTTTCCACTTTCTTGTATGCCAAGGGTAAACAATAGCGCAATGTCTGCCTCGCGCTGAGCGCAGGAAAATCGCCGCCCGCGTGTGCCATCCAGACTACAAGGGCCCATAAAAGACAAATCCATCTTTGTAAAAGGCAGTTGTTTCCAAATCGCAATTATGGTGACTAATCGCCCGTTTCCTTTCATTTTTTCCTCACATTCCCTCCTTGCTTAAGATAGATAGTGCCTCATTCTTACAGTTTCTGTTGTCCTACTAAACCAAGAAAGTTAATGTCCACGTTTAAAAAAAAAAATCTGTAAACTCTGCGACCGCGCGGACGTTGCTTTAAATTCGCTTGTTGGACGATGTTTGCCCATGTGCACGAACATGTTAAGGTAGCTCAGCTAATATGTGCGCGCCCCCAATTAGGTTCGCCAACAAAATGGAATCCGGGGAGATTTTTTATTTGTGTATTTGACAGTGTAACAAATGGAGAAATATACGACAAGACACTTCGACGGTGCTCCCCACTTTGCACGATGGTGTTATTTTGATCGCTATCATGATTGTTAAAAGCTAGCCATTAACGAGCTGGGCAAAACATGGCCATTAAATTAGAGGAGTCATACAGCAGACAAAGCGACAATATAGGCATTTGTTTGAGGGGGAAAAAAACATCATAAATTTGCCAGGAGCTGGCAACCTTACCCGTCACAATAAACACAACACATTCATGATGCAAACATATTTTTTATTTAACAACTTGCAAAAAAAGAAAGGCTTTCATTTATGATTTACAGTGGATACATTTACAAGTATTCACTCCCAAGAGCCAATACTTTGTAGATATGTCTGGCAGAAATTACTGCTCAGAGTGTTCTCCAGTACGTCTGTCTGAGCTTTGCATATTTAGATTCCTCCATGCAAATTTGCTCCAACTCTGCCAAGTTAGGCAGAGAGCATCAGTGGGCAGCAGTTCTCAAGCTAAACCACAGATTTTCAATGGGATTTAAAGTCGGGGCATTGACTGGGCTGAGCATAACCCAGCCTCGTTGCTCAATAGCGCCCCCTTTGGTGGATGACCTCAGTATTATTACACACCCTTCTGTCCTGGAGTACGCACAGCAGTTAGCCACGTGTATGCATCCGAGGGCACACACTGCACCGAGATGCATCCATTATGCACAGAGCTACATCCATTACACACAGAGATGCATCCATTATACACAGTGATACATCCATTATACACAGTGATGCATCCATTATACACAGTGATGCATCCATTATACACAGTGATACATCCATTATACACAGTGATACATCCATTATGCACCAATTTACATCCATTATGCACGTCCTATTATGCAGAGGAACAAAGTAAATGAGCTGAGCAGAGCCACACCCTGCAGTATCAACACTCTAAGCCCTCTGCTAGATTCTCACACAGGAGGGAAGGACCCACAGCTGTGACTGAGCATTCCAAATTGGGCAGAAAAATGGGAGCAAAGAGGTGAAGGTGCTGCTGCAGACTCACACAGGACACTGCAGTGAGAGGGGGAGCGTAAAAACACAAACGGGGAGGAAAAATGAAACAAAATATGGAACATAACTTGATTTAAAAATGAGCTAATTATTATCATTGCTATTATTATTCTTATAATTCTTCTTCTTCTTCTTCTTCTTCTTCTTCTACTTCTACTTCTTATTATTATTAGTAGTAGTAGTAGTAGATATTTTTTTAATTCAGTTCTTTTCTAGCTGTATAAGTATGGCAAGCAAGGACATAATTGCTCAGGTGAATGATGAGGTGAAGGGCTTGTATTAACCCAAGTCCCTGTGGGAGTCATCCTCTTTATCTGTACACATCGAGGGCTTCTCCTTTGAAAATGACGTCATAGTCAGTAAGTATGCCCGTGCACTGGCCTCTGTGGTTTCCTTCTGCGAGACACAGTCTCCTCGTTGAGCCCTTTCACTTATACATATTATGTTTAATATTTATTTAAGAGCATCAGTCTGCCGCAGAGCGTGGAAATGTAGGATAATCAATAATGGCCTTTCCACATATAATCTTCCCACCGGTCTGAAGCGGTCAGTGATGGGTGGCGCTCGTATAGTTTGCGGGACATCACACACACACCGCACTGGACCAAGTGAACATTAACTACAAAGAGCTCCACTCCAATCCATAGTTTGATCAGTGTGTGTTGTAGTGTACGTACAATAAACATTTCTAAATGTGTAGTTAAGTACTCTGACAGAGCTGCTTTGATACGAAAAAAATTATCTTTCAGGTGTTAAGCAGGCTCTAATCCAGATCCAGCTCGTTACAGCCGCTTACACAAAATCCATTAATACAGATGGATACATACTGAAGCAAATCAGATAAAGGCCACAACAAGATCCAGTAAGGATGTTAGGGGCCAGATGGGCCCTTCAACGGCCTGAAGAGCAGTTGCCTGTAGGAGGCCTCAAACTGGGATTACAGGTGGCTTTGAATCATCCAGGGTCCTGAACAATCTCCCACTGGGACGGGGATAAACACAGGCAGGGGAAACCGGCTGAAACCGGTAAGCTCCCAAATTCTCTTTTAATGTGCATCCCCAACGGCACTTTGAGCCTCTATCGGGGGTACATCAAACAAGCCAAGCCAGAACAGATCTCTGCCGCTCAAAAACAAATCCGCAAAAATACCGAGCAGATCGCTGCCCCTCCCAAGCGAAATCAAGAAGCGTAATCAAGATCTCTGTCGCTCCAAAACAAATCCACAAAAACTAAGTAACGGACCACTGCTCGTCCAAAACAAACCCAGAAAAAATTACTGCAGTACCAAAAAAAAAAAAACCTCCAAGATTGATACCAAAACTTTCATCAGTAAATATGAAACAACAGATTGTTCTTTATTTGATATTCACGTGGTAGTGCGGCATATTTGCAGGAACTGGACACGTTGCTGAACCAGAACCAGGTAATAGGATCAGATGAGTAAATGCCGTTGTTAAATATCCCTGAATCTATATGGTAGTGGTACATAAGCCCAATGGCATGTCTTAACAGACAAGACCATCCAAAACGAGATAATGTATGCACAGCTGCAGCGGGCATTTCGTCTGCTCTATCGGGGCCCTGTAAGACGGGAAAGGCATCCGGAAAAAGGGGTTCCAGCAGTCCCTCCATAACGCCTTTTCACACAAACAGCTTCACCCGGCAATGTCCCGGAACTTTACTGTTCCGGGGTCCAAGTGTGAACGAGAGGCAGAAAAGATGCACCGGCAAGTAACATTTGCAGCGATGTTCCAGTTCCAGTAATATTATTAATATCCTTACATTTATATGGCACTTTTCCGAATGCTCAAAGTGATTTACAGTGAAGGGGAACTCACCTCACCCACCGCCAATGTGTAGCACCCACCTGGGTGATGCACGGCAGCCATTTTACGACAGAAAGCTCACCACACATTAGCGAAGGTGGAGAGGGAGAGGACATTTATTTAGCCAATTAAATCTGGGGATGGTTTTGGTGGCAAGTTTGCGAGATCTGGGATTTAGTTTGACGTTAGTGCGAACAAAGTCATAATGTTAGGAGACCAAAACTCAACTTGTTCCACTATGGTGTCCATCTAGTTCTGCGTTCTGCCTTACTACTGGAAAAAACATAAGACAGCAAAAGGTTCATGTACCCCAAATAAATGGTACCTACCTTGCCTTACTAAGCAGGTACATGTGGTCACTGTAACTACTGGTCTGTGACCACTCATATATTTATACAAAAGTTTCCAAAGTTCCTCCGGGCATACATGCTCATTAAAATGTGCCAGCATGTTAGTCATTATGATTCACTTTTTCCGTCCTTAGTAAGCTACTTAGCGAAACGTTCACTAGATTATTTAGCTATGAAGTCAGTTAACAAAATCATATTTCACTGGGACAGTGCAGAACACGTCTTTCTTATTCTCTTGACCTACTTCATAGCTCTTTGGGAGTGTTTGACAGCCACTTCTTCACACCAGAGTTATTGGCAGTGTGGAGTGTGAACGCCATCAACCCGGTAAAATAGAGGATAGTCCTTGGTCTGTGTGAAATGACCTTCCTGTCACTTCACAGAGACAGTAAACCCCCCCCCCCCCCCCACCCCCCACAACCCTTACATCTGCACCAGTGCCATCTCATTACCACCCAGCTGTCTCTCACTTATTCTCTCTCTCTTCTTCTTTCTCTCTCTCGTTCTCTATATCCATCTAAGCGTTCGTCTCTCCACACATCTCATTGGACCTTTGAAGCGTTGCACCACACACACACTTCCTGTCATCGTCACACATCAGCGCCTCAGGAAATTGCCTCAGAATATCCGTCCAGGCGGCATCTCCAAAGCTAACGTCTCCTTCAGCCTGTAGCCTCGACACCCTCCTCCAACCGCGACACCCCCACACACGAATCACACATCCTCCTCAAACAGCCTTCGACAGCACCCTATACACCGCACCCCCCCCCCCTTACAAACCCCTCTACCGCAATAACCACCCCTCCCAAAGCCACAACATCCTCAATCACAACAAGCCCCTAACCCGAACATTCCCCTTACAACCCCAAGACCCTCTACCACAATACCCCCCCCCCCACACACAATACATACACAGCCCCAACATGCCCCCCCCCCCCCAAAACATGCTGTTTCTCACCCCCCTCAAAAATGAATCTTCCCGTGTGCTTTGATGCTTTATGCCTCGTCTCAGCGGGAAAGCCACTATGCACCCCAGTCTGGGGCTGTGATATCGGGGTGTCTAATGAGGTGCCTGAGGAGAAGGGGAGCCCAGCAGAATGGATTCCCGGTGCTGCTCCCCCTGTGACGTTTACTCACATCCTCTCCCAGACGCTACATGCTAATCGCAGCCTGTTTAATGAAGGCTGGCTGCTGGAGCGGTTGAAGCTTCGGAGCTCAGAGATACTCAGAGACTGTCATTCTGACTCAAACTTCCTGAAGATCCGAATCTCGCACCATCGTGTTTATTCTCGGGCCACTCCAAGAACCAGTTTAGTTATTTATTTTTTATTTTTTTTTCGTTCTTTCAGAAAGAAAGAACACAAAGAGTGTCACCCCAACGGGGGTGCCTGAATCTGACTAATGAGTTCACCGCCAGATGAAGACACAGCCACAGTTTTCAGCAGAAGTTCAACAAAAGTGCGGGGCCATTTCAAGGTCAACTTTCTTCTCCGTAAACATTGAGAGTGCTTCATTTTTCAGTCTCGGGAATGCATAATTTAATTCATCGTGAATCAAGGAAGAGGAATGAAAACGGTTTGAAACCGACGATCAGTTTTAAGCGAAGAGAGACACCGGTAATACTGCTATCGACAGTGTTTTAGAGGGAAATAACATCAGTGTCAAAATAGGCTACACAGTGACAAGCATAAAACCCAGCTGTCCAAATGTGACAACCCACAAGCCACAAGCCACAAGCTATCCCCACAGTAGCAGGAAGCCTCGCACGGATGTGTCTGTGAGCGAATGGAACCCTTCTCTTTCTTCCCCCCCCCCCTCCCTTTTGATTGGCTGTTGCTTTAACTGGGTAGAATGAGGGGACGTGTGGTGTGATATAATCCCTGGCAGGGCTCTTGCCTTTTTTTTTTTTTGCTTAGTTTCCAACCTGAAAAGTACCAGCGCGCAAGCCGCACTCCAGCCGGAACTAGGTTGTTTCCATGGCGACGGCAGGGGGGTGATGGACGGGCGTGTAGATGAGTTTCCTGTTTACAAACAGCGACGGGTGCGCGCGCAGCTCGGGAGCGGAGGCGACCGAACTGGGGAGAACTCGGGCGTCTAGGCCTCCCCTTTTCTGCATCGTTTTATCATCGTTATGATCGCGGGTGCATTAAAAGATTTTTATAGAACCAGAGTAGTTTTTTTTTTATATTCTTGAAGGGAAAGAAAATTAAAAGTATGACATCAATTACATTTATGATTATCAATGCAGCTATGTGTCTTTTATATATATATATATATAAAAAGATGAAATAGCTATATCTAATCTAAATAAAAAAGGATAATTTCAGGATGTGGTCCAGTCTTAGCTGAAGCACTGTGGATATTGACAGTGAAGGTACATGGACTCCGCATGATCGTTTGTCCCCCGGTCTGCACAAGCATGTTCAGAGTGACATCGCACGAAAACCCCCCGTATCGATGCGCACGGGCCCAACGCGAAGGCTCCCTCGCCTGGAATCTAAATGAACTTAGCGGTAATTAGCGGAGCCGGTGTCGTCACAGCCTCTGCCTCTGCCCCTCATCTCTCATTCCGTTTCATCTCGAGCGGTCTCATTAAAAAAACAACTCCTGCATTCAAATGGTGGTTATTTTCTAAAAAAAAAAAAAAAAAAAAAAAAAAAAAAAAAAAACCTATCGGAATATCCAAGCGTATGCATGTTCCTGAAATGTGTACAAATATTATGTTCCTCCTGGAGCGTTTTTTCATACAGTATTTCATCTGAAGCAAACATCCTGAATTTCAGAAGCACCCAGTTAAAATAAATAAATAAATACATTCTCGCTTCATTACAAACACGTTCTGCAAAGTCTTGGGAGAGTTTTGGATTTGCTGAAAATAAAAGAAAACAAATAAAATGGAAATGACACAATATTTTAGCAGGTGCTCCTGAAAGCTAGACTCCCTTTGGAAGAACACGCCTTCCAGAGACCTGTCAAAATTAAGTTCCATAATTCTCGTCATTAGCAACCGAGTGTAAACAACTGTTAAAAAGAGGAGCCCTCGGGAAATGTGTGGACCTTTTAATTTGTTAACTTTCATTCCCTTCATCTCTGTCAATCTGACAAAGATAAGACGACTCTCTTCCTCGCTGTCAATGTAAGCCGCCCCCCCCCCCCCCCCCCCCCCCCACCTTTTTCTCAGTTGTGGTAACACGGGAGACACGTGCCAAAAGAAGAAAAAAAAAAAGGTTTGCATGCACTTCAGCAGAAACCGAATGATCCTGACAGCGAGTCATTTCCTTGCCTGAAAGATTTTGTCACACCCAAGTCTGCAGATCCTGTGTAAATGTGATTGATTTCTGCTGAGCTGGTGAGACAACCCTTAAGGGGGGGGGGGGGAAAGAAAATTAATAAGTAACGAAAGTTCATGAAAAAGTTATACAAGAAGGCAAGCAAACTAAGATAAGCTGTACAGTCTGTAGAGTTTAACAGGTCCTGCCTTTTTGCAAAGGGTGGTGCATGCAACTTTGGAGGAACTCGCACACACTCCTGCTGGTACAACCATACTTGCCTTACAATATTTTGTTTGTTTATATATGCACCCAACTGGAAAGGGTAGCAATGTCCATTTATGTGTACATATAAACAGTTATACTGTTGCCTGAAGCTAGCTAGCTACGGTGATAGTGGCATGTCATGCTTAACAGGCATTTGGAAAGTACTGCAAGCTAGCCATCTGGCTAGCTATTTTAGTAAGGCACCTACTTGCATTAACTCAGCCAAGTCATTTTATGAGATCCCTAATGCAACAGCCTAAAGAACATTCTTAGATCCAGGGCAATGTGTACTGGCTAGCTAGCAGCCATTAGCCAAGTCAGCTTCATTAGCATCCATCTGACTGGCCTGTGTTATCTTTGCAAGCATTTTTGTGTCTTCATTGAATCTTGTAAAAGGCTGGATATTTAAGGTTAGATAACCGAGTGGCCTCAGGCTGCCATTCACACAGTGAGCACGCAACTTCCTGCGTAACTTCCTGTACTAGAGAGCTACACGACTGAGGTCTGTCTCTACATGTTTTAATCAATGTTTCTAGCTCACGTCAAATTCAATAAATCATTCAGTTCAAACTCTCTCTCTCTTTTTTAAGACACTTGGAACATCGAATTTTCAACAAAAATGGGACACGAATGGAGCATGAACATAAAATTACAACAAACTCTTTAAACAAACGCACAGGGAGGGTTACAGTGTCCAGAGCCCATTAAAATGGCGGACTGAGTTCTGTCCGCCGTTGAGCGGCTAATCCTTCCCCTCAGGCTCCAGTGTGGAATCCCTCGGTAAATGAACCTGAATGCGGATGCCCAGCGGGGCAGCATTTTTTTGGGCACAGCTTGCGCCAGGGAGGGAGGGAGGGAGGGTAACGCGTCGGGCCGGATTGTCCTCATTTCACCTAACCTCAGCGGTCAACCTCAAATCTGGTCCTGGAGGGCCACAGGGGTCCCCTGGTTTTTTTTGCTTTGCTTTAAGATCAGCAACCAAGTCAGACAAATGGACTGCATTTATATAGCGCTTTTATCGAAAGCGCTTTACAATTGATGCCTCTCATTCGCCAGAGCAGTTAGGGATTAGGGGTTAGGTGTCTTGCTCAAGGACACTTCGACATGCCCAGGACGGGGTTTGAACCAGCAACCCTCCGACTGCCAGACAATCGGTCTTACCTCCTGAGCTATGTCACCCCGAGACAAAGACAAAGGAAACCAGGTGACTTTGAGTCAGCTGGGTACTCGGCTACTTAAAACGCACCATTGCTGTTGCTACTCTCAGTGCTGAGCGGCAACAAAAGCCAGCAACCCCATGGTTCTCCAGAAAAAGGGCTGAGGACCACTTGCCCTAGAGGAACTCCCCTGGTGGCTCAATTAGTTTGCCTGCTTTGTCACATCGGACTGTATAAAATAAACTGCTAGATATTCCAAGGAAAAACTGATTTAAAATTTGGGGTTTTTTTTAAAAGAAAGGAAAAAAAAACAAAAACATTTTTGGACCTATTCCTTTTGTTCCCAGAAGCAGTCGCTAGATGAAGTAATGCCCATCTGGACTGCACAGATGTGCATCTACTTCACGTTTTTCCAGCCAAATTGACTTTTTCGTAGAAAAATCACACAACACAGCACTACCGTCACTGAAAACGTTTCAAGAGCTATTCGCACAAGAATAACACAACTTCACAACACAACTTCACAACACAACACCTTCAAAACATACACAAGCAACCCTTACTCTTGGTATGACTCATCGGTTTTACATGAGTCTGGAGTAAAAGATTTGAGAATCTTTTTTTACAAAAAGTTAAGTCTGCTCTTAAATAATGCATAGACAGAATCAAATGACTGTCACCATAGTCCAGAGCCAGAGTCCTGCTTATCTCTGGCCTTTTAACTTTGTTTACAGTTCTTTTCCTGAATAATAAATGTGGAGAAAGCATACTTTCGCCTTGAAGCAAATTTACACAGACCAGAACAAGCCACATCCAGGCCACAATCTCTCCTGGGCTGCAGGGCTGTCATTCTTACAGGGTTTACTCACATATTCCACTGAGAATCACTAATTTAGATGTATCCAGACCAAATTTTCCCTGCGCCCAAGGTCATTTTATAAACGTGCAGCTATTTAGCCAATAGAATTTACCGTAGAATCATCAGTACCTATCACAACAAAGACTGTATATTCTTACAGAGACTAAGAATTCAAATCTTGTGCTAGACAGATGTTAATAATAATTCTCGATAAACAACAAGTGTGACATTAGGGAATACTGGGAGGCTCCTCTCCCTAATCCTGAATGGCATTACATCAGCTGGGATTTTCCCAGCCCTGCCCCTTTCCCGCCTGTAACCAGGCCAACGGCAGGTGGGGAACAGGGCCAGTTTGATGGTTGGTTCTCTCTTGCCTCAGTAAGGAGGCAATGCAGACAAAGCCTTCCAGTGGCTCTGACTCCCAGTCTAGTGCAGTTCCCATCCCACCCGTAGTCTCTGTTCTCACCCGCCGTCTCTGTTCTCACCCGCCGTCTCTATTCTCACCCGCCGTCTCTATTCTCACTCGCCGTCTCTATTCTCCCCCACCATCTCTATTCTTACCCGCTGTCTCTATTCTCACCCACTGTCTCTATTCTCCCCCACCATCTCTATTCTTACCCGCTGTCTCTATTCTCACCCACTGTCTCTATTCTCCCCCACCATCTCTATTCTTACCCGCTGTCTCTATTCTCACCCACTGTCTCTATTCTCCCCCACCATCTCTATTCTTACCCGCTGTCTCTATTCTCACCCACTGCCTCTATTCTCACCTGCAGTATCTGTTCTCACCCGCCATATCTATTCTCACCCACAATCTCTATTCTCACCCACCATCTCTATTCTCACCCACAATCTCTATTCTCACCCGCCGTCTCTGTTCTCACCCGCCATCTCTATTCTCACCCACCATGTCTATTCTTACCTGCCGTCTCTTTATTCTCACCCACTGTCTCTATTCTCACCAGCCGTCTCTATTCTCACCCGCCATCTCTATTCTCACCCGCCGTCTCTATTCTCACCCGCCGTCTCTATTCTCACCCATTGTCTCTATTCTCACCCGCCATCTCTATTCTCACCTACTGTCTCTACTCTCACCCGCGTCTCTATTCTCACCCGCCATCTCTATTCTCACCCACTGTCTCTATTCTCACCCACTGTCTCTATTCTCACCCGCCGTCTCTATTCTCACCCGCCATCTCTATTCTCACCACCATCTCTATTCTCACCCACTGTCTCTATTCTCACCGCCATCTCTATTCTCACCCACTGTCTCTATTCTCACCGCCATCTCTATTCTCACCCACTGTCTCTATTCTCACCGCCATCTCTATTCTCACCCATCCTCTCTGTTCTGACCCACCATCTCTATTCTCACCCGCCGTCTCTATTCTGACCCATTTCCCTGCCTGTGCCACTGAACCCCTGCAGCCAATACAGAACACAGCCACTCGACCGGCCTTCAATCTCCCCAAGCATGCTCATGCCACACCCCTGGAAACCTGTTCCAACTCACATCAAGGTCAACAGCATCAAGGTTAAAACCTTAGTGCCAGCCGACGCGACAGCAAATGGAACAGCTCCTCCGTACCTCTAAATCAATCTTTGAACCCTACACCGCGGCCAGACCTCTCTGCTCTCTGTAACATGGAGGTGACTGGCCCTCCCCCCCCCCCCCTCCCCATGCGGTTGCTTATCCATGTGTGTACACAGCGGCACAATGAACAAAGCGGCGGAACGAACTTCCCGTAAGTGCCCAGAGAGGGCCGAATCACAGACTCCGATCTCTTATCCGGAGCGACTAACACAGGCTGCGTTCTTTTGATTACACGCTCTCCGTTCCGGGAACGTTGCTGGCCAGGTCTGGCGCTCGTTCGTCCATTTTAATCAGCTGACGAACGCCCTTCCTATATTGTAAGTCACTCTGGACCGGGGTGTCTATTAAACGAGTGTGACGAAATGTAATGTGGTCAGACAGCCTGGTTCCACAGCAATAATTAAGAAAGGGGGGGGAAATGGATGAATCTTGTCACACAATGTCACCAGCAAGGTCGCCGAAATTGGCAACAAAACGCTGATCTGCTGAGCATGTGAACGCAGACAGCAATTCGCCGCACGAACACCTTTACGTGAGAACTCAGCGTAAATACCGGCTTAGGGAAAGGGATTAATTGCCATACCTGTCAATTGATTACACGTCTTTGCTTTGGACATTTTCTAACGAGCTAGTTTAATGCCTCAGACTGTAGCCTGCCCATGTGATTGTTTGCTCTGATAAGATTCTCTCCTTACATTTCTGTCACCTTCAGGGCTCGACTTGACTTTTTGGCTCTCCAGCCACCGTGGCTAGTGGTTTTCCCCAAAGTCACTCACCCCTCAGCATTTTCACTGGTGTGAACCCCCCTTTTACACGCCACTGCCAAATTCTACCCACGTTTGGCGGGTGTTAATGTCAAGACCTGGTCACCATTCATTTAAATCAGAACTATTACACCGGGCTGCCCAGCGGAGTTCGGGCTCCGCCTGCATATCTCTGTTCCTCCAGGGAGTTCTTCCCATTGGGGAGTTTTTCTGGCTGTCGTTTGAGTGTTTTTCTTCCCATGGCGGAGTTTTTTTTGTTGTTGTTTTTTTAACCTTTTATTATTTGCTTTTGGGGACACAGGCCTGGTTCTTTGCCCAGTTTCCGTTCCGTTTCCTCTGTAAAGCATCCTTGTTACTGTAAGTCTCTGTAATAAAAAAAAAAAATAAAAAAAAAAAGTGCTTCCCAAATAAAAACTGAACTGAGTCATCTGGGGTGGAAACAGCAGCCAAGTACGCGTACAAACAATGCGTCACTGCAACACTTCTGCAACGTTCAGCCAACGTTTCGATGGACATTCATATGTATACACACCACAGAATGTAGTGAGAATAGCAACAGTATGTACCACCCAGGCTCATTTCTGAAAATGTATTTGAAATTCAGTTCATTCATTGGAAAAGAAAAAAAACAGGCTTACAGAACACTGTGAACATTTTTCAATGTCTGAAGTGAATTTGTGTGTATGTCCTGAACCAGAGGTGAACTGCAGGGCCCCTCAGAACATGGAGGGGTGTTCAGCGGGGGGGGGGGGGGGGGGGGGGGGGGGGTACTGGTGGGGGGCTCTTTGGGCACGTCAGGTCTGGGGGCCTTGTGAAATTTATAGCGTAGAGACTGCAGCGTGCTCCCTCCCTCCCTCCCTCCCGCCCTGCCCCCCACCCCTCCAACCCCCCCCGCTCATTAGCGAGGCATTAGCTTCACGCTAGAGTGGCACTTCCATATAATCTGACACCGTATTGGCAACAGAACGTCCAGGCAGCAGATGAGCCCCACCCCCCGGACTGACCTTCCGCATCGAGGCCCGATTGTTGCTTTAAATCAAAAATATTTTTAAAAATGGTAAAAATAACACTCCGTTTTCAGTCAACGCCGTTTCCTGCACCCCCGTCCCCCATCCGCCCACCCCCGCCCTCTCTTTCTACGCCACGCATCGCTAAGCTCGGCTTGATTTACACCACCCCGCTCGGCGACTTCCTGTCTGCTCATGTACGAGTCCCCTCAGTCCATACGGACCAATCGCTGAATGCCGTCTGAGGCTGCTGTAGTGACATCACTCCTGCGTGGACGTGATGCCCTGATCGCATAACGTTAGCCGTGTTAAAACAGATATCGCACGTTTTTACATTCTGACAGAGCAGGTTTCATACTGCTGCAGCACGCGTTTCTCTGATGAACCACACTTCGCTCGGCCATAGCACATATTACGCTGACAGACCAGATCTCACCGACATAGAACTTGTGACTCTGATATGGTACAGATTACCCTGACAGAGCAGATTTCACTTTGATATTGTGCATGTCACTCTGATGTGTAATTACTGTTCACTGAAGGCTGCTGGCGAGCACTTGAAAGTTCAGTAAAATACCGCCGCACGAGATTTACAGGAATCTTGGCCGCTGCATCATCAAATGAGTTTAATTGGAAAGGCCAGGCAGCGGCCCCTTTGCCTGCAGTGGGGACCTGTGTTTCTGTTTTTCTCCGTGCAGAATTTATGTCCCATTTCCTGTTTGTCTCCCACCACCGCGCTGAAAGCAGAGGCCAGTGAATCTCTTCCTGACGCTTCGCCGCTTCTCGAACTTGCCGCTGAGCGCGAGCGGGACCGAGCAGGCCCTGGATACTGACCTGTCCACCACTCTTCAGCCGGCTTTCACCTCCTGAAAGCCCAGACAGGGCGTCAGCAGATGTGCCGGAAAACACGGACCTAACTGCTTTTAACCCCGCCCCTTACTCGCGACCCCGCCTCCCAGGAGACATGATGATTTACAGTAAACAATCACAACACCGCCCGTCCAGACACAGCAGAGATGTTAGACCAACCCCCCCCCCCCCCCTTCCCCCTCCACTGAGAGTCTGGCCAATCAATACACAAATTCACTGGGGAAGGGGGAGACTGGGGGAGGGGGGAGGGTTCCATGTTCTTATTGGTCATTGAATCAAGTGGGAAAATGTTCTTGTGCTATTGATCCCCTTAATGTAAGACGCCGGCACTGTGAAAAGCCTAAAAGCTCTGCAGCCTTCAGACTAGCATTTGGGAACTCCCTGAGACAGGCGGAGGGAGGGCCGACCCTGTTCTTGCACCCCGTCCTGTTCGCACACTGACGGATCGCGCATCTCCCCAGTTCAGAGGGGTATGAAGAGAGATGTTCCAGGGCTCTGCAATCATAACAGACCATTAGACAGATGAATCCATGCTTTGAGCTCTGTGCGTGGGTCCTGCAGAGTAATGGTCACACTGACTAAATGATACTGGGGTTAAAAGTACCCACACAGGAGACTCTCTTCATCCATGAAAAAGAGAGCTATACCTACACTAACACACACACACAAGCACACGCAAACACACATACACACACAAACATGCACACACATGTGCACAAACGCACACACGCGCACGCACACGCCAACACACATGCGCGCATACACATAAGTAAGCACACACGTACACACACACACACACACACGTGCAAAATCACACAAAAACTGTAAAAAACGAAAACTGCAGCTGCAGTCAAATAAAAGACAAAAAGCGTTCGTGAACTGTCAGCTCAAGAAGCCCTCACTTGTGGTTAAAACACAGTGGCGGCAGAGAAGCCTTTGCCCCCGAGTACAGTATCTGTATGCAGGCCCGGTACCGCATCCCTCACTGCTGTAAATCTGGGCTTCTTTATCGGACTCCCCCATCGTCGGCGGCCCAACAGGGGGACACACTGAGGCCTGACCCCTCAGCCGGTCTGCCAGTCAGCGTCTCCGATAAAGAAACGAATGGTGCCGCCGTTAAAAAAAAAGAAAAAAAAGGGCAAACGAACTGATAAAATCCCCTTGTGTTTGCAGTACTGCGCAAGACGTGACTGTGGAATCAGGTCAAACCCCTCAGCCCGCCATTCTGTGCATTTAATAAGTAATCAGCGGCTGTACATTACACAGCTTGCACAACTAGGCCACGGCCTGATACAGAATCACACAGCTGGTGCAGACTTAGAATGAAATTCACGTTGGGATGTTTTGATATATAAAGTGTATGAATGTAGATTTAATAAAGGCCGGGAAGCTCTACCGCCATCTCACATATAAAGGAAATGCCTTAAAGCAAGAGAAACGCATCGGATAAGTTAAACGGACACTTTTCTGTGTTCCAGCCACCCCAGACACTTAGAGCGAAGACGCTCGCTCACACTCACTCACTCGTACACTCACTCGCAAGCTCACTCACATACATACTCCCTCACACACACACTCGCACACTCACTCACTTGCTCACATGCACACACACTCACTCACACACACACTCACTCACACACTCATGTGCACACTCACTCACATACACACACACACACACTCATACACACACACACTCACTCTTTCGCACACTTATTCACTCGCACACTCACTCTCACACACTCACATGCACGCTCACTCGCACACTCACACGCACACTCTCACGCACACTCAGAGATGATTAACTGAGGTGTCTGCCATGGAGTTGGACTTTCACACCAAAACTCCAGCTGCTCGCTGTTAAAAAGTCAACTGAACCTTGGCCACAGGCCTCCTTACCACAACCAACAGTCAGCAGTGCAGTCACTTCTGAAGCTCACCTGCACCATGCAGTTATGCTGATACGGACCGTCCATTAGAGGACAGTCAATATTGCAGTTTGCTTATCTATAATGAAATCCCCGTATCTTAAACCCTTCCTGACTGCTGACAGCACCACGCGGCTCCCTGAAAGGTTTTGGAGTGTTATTCCTGCATTAGAGTGAGTGACCTGGGCTTAAATGAGCAAGACATTCCCCGCAGTCTCTGCGTGAGGGCCCAGGCGAGCCCATGCCTTTAGCCCGAGATGATTTCGGGAGCCTCCGCACAGGAGCACGAGTACCTCCAAGGCACGCGTACAGAAGGTTCTAACCTCAAGGCTGGACGTTCTTCTGCCGAGGAGTCTGTGCGCTCATTTAAATACAGAAACCAGTTTCCGAAACCCGGTGAAGTTCTGTAACATAACTGAAAACAGTGCACATCAACACTGAGGGTGTTCTGAGAGAGGGTTCGGTAGAAAACTGTACACTAACCGACAAAGGCAGGAGCTCCCAAATCGGGTACGTGTAAGGATTCAAATAAAAAAAAAAAATTAAAAAAACATATTTTAGAATTCACATGCCAAAACACATCTGTGTTAAAGTCGCTGGATTTCAGTTCGCAGTAGGCGCCAGACAAAGATTAAATGTTACCCAATTCAGCGTAGTTAAGATAATTAGCCGCAAGTTTATTTTAGGGGACTTCGAGATAAAAAAAAAAATAAAATAAATTTGAGGGAAGCACAAACAACAGAATTCAGTAACGGAGGCCTGCTCTCCTATGTCATGCTGAATGTCGCGGACGATACAGGGAACCGTTTGGCAACGCCGGCGTCTGCAGGCACACTCATTCCCCCCCCATCCTGAAAAACGAACATAATTAAGGAAAGAGACTTAATCGCTTTAACCTGCTCTGCCGTTTCAATTAAGTGACAAATGCTCCATTTCCTCCCTGTAAGAAAGATGGCCGCGGTTACTGAGTTAGCGGCCGCAGCTAAGGACAGGAGCGCTGGAGCAGGGGGAGCCCGACTCCGGTCCTGGAGGGCCGGTCCGCGCGCCGGTTTTTCTTCCAACCAATTACTTTAGTTTCAGTTCGTCTGACAGCTCTGCACACTACACTGGTTCCCTCCCGCGCTCGAGCCGCGGTGAAATCTTTAGGATGCACTCTGCACCCAGCAGCTGTGGCAGGCAATGTTCTGATCTCTCCTCTCTTGGGCCCACCGCGAATTTCACAATGACCCCGATGACCCCTTTCTGCTGTTATTTCACCACGTACTGTGCCCTTTTGGAGTGTACTTAAAGAACTGGTGAGGTGGGGGACTGGCATAAGGGCAAAGTGCACTGTGTCCATTGATTCCAGCACACCGGCCACAATGTGTTCTACAGTTTTGGTGCCCCCAATTATTTTCGCAGAACAAGTCTTACAAAATGCTGACGTACAGTATATTAATGAATGTTGTTCCAAGCGCTCGGCTTTTGTCTGTCACGGAGAACTGCCGTTTGCAGAAACACTTGCTTCCTGAGGCCAGGCCGCTCGCTCGCTGGTCAGAGTTTAAACTCTGTGAGCCATTAATCTCTTCCTTTTTCTGCATTCATGTGGCAAAAAATTAAAAAATCCCCTCCGTCGGCTGACCGTGCCAGAGCCTGTTAATCGTAAATATTCATGAAGGGCTTCTGTGCAGTGTTCACGGCAGAGGGGCTCCAGCACCTAGATCACAGATTGCTATTCCCCAGACTCTGCGAATGCTGAAAACACACTCGTAATATGGGCCTGATTTATTAATGCCAGCGGTTCGACCGCGTGACTCGCTCAAGCACAGCCCGGCTGCATTCATCTCTGCTTGCCAACGGACAGCGCTAACGGCTAAGAGCTCTGCTTAGCCTTTCCCAAACCAACGGACAGCGCTAACAGCTAAGAGCTCTGCTCAGCCTTTCCCAAGCCAACGGACAGCGCTAACGGCTAAGAGCTCTGCTCAACCTTTCCAAAGCCAACGGACAGCGCTAACAGCTAAGAGCTCTGCTTAGCCTTTCCCAAACCAACGGACAGTGCTAACGGCTAAGAGCTCTGCTTAGCCTTTCCCAAACCAACAGACAGTGCTAATGGCTAAGAGCTCTGCTCAACCCTTCCAAAGCCAACGGACAGCGCTAACAGCTAAGAGCTCTGCTTAGCCTTTCCCAAACCAACGGACAGCGCTAACGGCTAAGAGCTCTGCTTAGCCTTTCCCAAACCAACAGACAGTGCTAATGGCTAAGAGCTCTGCTTCGCCTTTCCCAAACCAACAGACAGTGCTAATGGCTAAGAGCTCTGCTTGGCCTTTCCCAAACCAACAGACAGGGCTAATGGCTAAGAGCTCTGCTCAACCTTTCCCAAGCCAACGGACAGCGCTAACGGCTAAGAGGTCTGCTTCGCCTTTCCCAAACCAACAGACAGTGCTAATGGCTAAGAGCTCTGCTTGGCCTTTCCCAAACCAACAGACAGTGCTAATGGCTAAGAGCTCTGCTTGGCCTTTCCCAAACCAACAGACAGTGCTAATGGCTAAGAGCTCTGCTTGGCCTTTCCCAAACCAACACACAGCGCTAACAGCTAAGAGCTCTGCTTAGCCTTTACCAAAACAACAGACAGTGCTAATGGCTAAGAGCTCTGCTTGGCCTTTCCCAAACCAACAGACAGTGCTAATGGCTAAGAGCTCTGCTTGGGCTTTTCCAAAGACAACAGACAGCATTAAGGGTTAAGAGCTCAGCTCAACCTTTCCCAAGCCAACAGACAGTGCCAACAGCCAAGAGGGATAGCACAGGCAGGTGCAAGTGAAAAGTTGAAAGCTAAAATTATCCTTACCGAACTAACAGGAGTTCTGCCACAGACGTTAACGCTGCATTAATTTGGAAAACACCCCGACACAGAATGACTCGCAGGCCCATCACCGCAAAATATATTTAGAGCAAGACGAGGGAACAAGCGCATGTGAGTAACAAGCAACACATCAAAAAAAAACAAGTGCCAAGATATTCTGTCACTTTCATATAAGCATATCCAAGGTGCCCACAGATGTCACAATTATACACCTCTCAAAGTCACAGCATTGCACCTCCTTAACGGCTAGGCCTACATCACCTCAGTCACTTCAGCTGGCATGACCGCGGTCAGACAAACAAAACTTTGAACTATAAAAAGGACCGCGGTTACGGTTGGAGGGAAAACCCCACAAACAGGTTTAGGAAACCTTGGGTTTACCGGACCGCCATGCGTGAGAACAGAAGGGGCCGAGGGTTTGTCTTAAAATCGGTTTCCGCAAAAGGAACGGAAACTCAGCAGCTCCTGGAACCCAGAGGTGTGTAAACGCAGCCGATGAGAAAAACTGGCCTGGACTGGACTCCGACAGGCGTGAATTATTTCAGTAAAGAGAGACTTCGTGCGAGGAAAGCTTGGCTCTCTGAAACGCTCTTCACCGAAGGCTCACCACGCGCGTCCGCAACCAACCTGTCCCACGCGCCTCCCACGCCATCGGCTGATTTCAGAACAAAACGTTTCAGTGCTATTCCATTGCGTTTGGCAATAGATTCGACAGCCCCCCCCCCCGCCCCCCATCCCCCAACCCCCATCTGTTAGATGACACCAGTTTGGTTTTGTCCCGTCTCTTGTCAAAATCTACCCTAAAAAAAGGGACGTGAACATCACCAGGCTAGGCCTCGTCAGCTTGCCCACTGAGCCTACCCACCCAACACTGTGGGCAGAAAGAAAAAGAAAAGAAAAAAAATGGCGACAATCACAGCCGTTGCTAGGCGATTCTGCCTTTTTTGCTAATCTCGCATTCAGCGACAACAAGGTGACAATCGCGGCCGTTTTATATGCACCGTCAGCGGGGGGAATTAGCATTCGGTCAAAAGCGTCGGCATGCATTAGCACTCCCGCGCAGCCTGGCGAGCGCTGGGGGGGGGGGGGGGGGGGGGGGGGGAAGAGAGAGAGGGAGAAAGGGAGCTAGCGCACGAGCTGCGCTATCTTCAGCTCGCACCTGCCAGACAGAGCAACCTGTTCCCAAAGAGACGGGGAGGGAGGGGGTGCCCCAGGTTCTGTGGCGCGGGTTAGAGAATGAATGGAGGCTTTTCGGGGCGCCCCGGAAAATCGCCTCCCTCCAGGTGCGCACCCGCCCCCGGTTTGCCCCCGTCTTATCTGCCCAGGCACAGACCCGCCCGAGGGGCTCGGAGGAATAAGCCTCCTGCACCCAGAAAACCCGCAGAGGACCGTCTGTGTGGGCATGCAGCACAGAGCAGCGCCCCCCCCCGGACCAGTCCTGAAGACTGCAGAGGGTACAGCAAGCAACACACAGCCCTTTCCCCCCAAGTGTTTCATCTAAAAACAGCCTCTCTTCTCTGAGAACAAATCAGTGCCTTTGATTTAAATTGCCCCTATTATTTCACAAAAATAGAAACCGAGGAAGTACAAAATGAAAACCACGTCTAATGTCATACGAGTTGCATTAAAATCATTTCCCTGTGGTGTACTTGAGCATTTAGCTGGAGCAGCAGCTCAGCAATCACCTTGGCACAGGGCCGTCCTTTAAGAAAAGCGTTATATTTTCTTTGTATTGTTTTGTGTGCGGGTTCTGTGTGTTGGAGAATATTTGTTCTGTCCTTCCCAGCTGGGTACCAGGCAGAGAGAAACCCTCGACTGGAAGGAAGTGCTTTTATCAGCAGGAAGGGGCCCTGGGATGCCAGGCAGGACAGGGCATGGGGTGAACACCGAGCTCCAGGTACAACATCATTCACCTCGCTGGCTCCGTTGTTCTTGAGCTGACACAGCTCTCCCCGTTACCGTGGAAACCAATCCCACATGACTGATGTCTTGCTGTGAGAACCAGAGCCGCTGGTACAGTCACCTGTCCTTCTGACCTGTGGTGAGGGGGTTGGGGGGGGGGGGGGGTGTTAAGGTTTACTTCAGGGAGGGGGGGGGGCAGGCTTCAGGGGGAAAAGGTGCGTACCAGTCTTCCTGGCTTCACACAACAAGTAAGGGTAAGATTTATGTCCGAAAAGTCCCTTCTGGGGCCAGAGAGTGGCACATCCTGCCACTAAGACTCTATTCTCCTGCGTGCAGGGGCCTCTCATCGTCATGGCATTTTAAGCGTTTCTGCACTCCCCAAAAGGTTTTCAATGAGGAACACACTCTCTCACACACACACACACAGACTGGGAATTAAAAAAAAAAAAACAGGTGATAAAAAGTAATGAAAAAAATTCCACTCTGAAAGCTCAAGTTTTTTTTTTTATAAAAATTTTTTTTTCCAGGGAGTGGGGAGTGCGGGGGGGGGGGGGGGGGGGGGGGGTGGGGGGGGGGGGGCGGGGGTAATTACCCTGTATGTAGAGGACATGGTTCTCTCCCCCCAGCCCCGCTCCTGGGAGAGCGGCGGCGGGGGGGAATGAAGACGGATGGCTCGCAGGGGAGTGGCACGCTCGCCCCCCAGCTGTCTGGCTCCTTTCTTACAGAGCAACAGAGGGAGACTGATGGTATCTGTCCTTCCAGAATGAAAGCAATATATCCGATGCCACAGGAATTATAAATGACCTTCCATTGATTTACAGCCACTGGTAGGATTCATTTTCTCTCTCCCTCTCACTCTCCTTCGCTCTCTCCTTCTCTCTTCCTCTCTCCTTCTCTGCCTCTCTCTCTCCCTCTTGCTCTCTTTCTCTACCTCTCTCTCCCTCTCTCCTACTCACTCTCTCCCTCTCTCTTCCTGTCTCTGCCTCTCTCTCCCCTGTGTATGTGAGAACACACACACACACACACACACACTCCACCCCTCTCTGTGTTGACGGACGTGGATGAATCCCTTTGCCTCGGACGCTTCTTCGCGTTCCCGTGGCGATGACTGACGGCTAAGGTCAGGCGCTGCGCGGCGGCCGCTGGACCCTCTCAGCAGAGGACGAGTGAAAGCGTCCTCCTTCGCTTTTCACAGGCGATTGCACTCATTCATTCGTTCACACGTTCATTCATTCACTCGTTCATTCATTCATCTGAGCGCAGCCAGGTTAGGCCGACGCCGGCAACGATGCAAAAAAATTGACGAGCGCCACTGGAAATAAGCCAATCGTTGGCCACGGCAGAGCTCTGATGACCGCGTCGTCCTGGCGATGAGGTAATACGACCACGGCTCTTACATTCGCGATGGCGCGCGCTGGCAGCAAGGAAAGCCGCAGACACAGACGGGCACGGAGGGGGTGCGGGTCGATGGAACCGGAGATGCAGTTTAAAGAGACGGCCAGCGGAATGGGACAAACTGCAGTCCCCCCTGAAAGACCCCTGCTTCACAGACAGCCTGCAACCTGGAAGATCAGTGATACTCGTTACATTGCATTGCATTTATTTGGCGGACGCTTTTTATCCAAAGCGACGTACAATAAGTGCGTGCCGAAAGTCATCGGAACAACTACAGAGCACAAGGGGTACAAGGCACTCAGTGCCAATGTGGTCAGAGTTCAGGGCTTAGGCCTTGCATGGCAGCCTTTCACCGCTGGTGTGTGAGTTGAGTGTGCGTGTGAATGAGAGGCATCAACTGTAAAGCGCTTTGGATAAAAGCGCTATATAAATGCAGTCCATTTACCATTTAGGCCAGAGATATGCAAATCTGGCCATCAAGGTCATTAGTACTGCTGGTTTTCTTTTCTATCTGATTATTTGATTAATTAATGCCAAAGACTGGCCAGAGATTTAAACCCACCTGGTGTCCCAGATCGAATCAGTCCTGATTGGAGGGGTAGAACCAGCACCACTACCGAGACATCAAGGTCAAATTTGAGCATCACCGGGTTTAGTTCTATGGTTTAGGGCTTAGAGATGAGGGTTTAGGACACATGACTCAGTACCCTCAAAAAAAAAAGAGATGTTTTTAAATGGAAACACCGAGTTGTGTTCTGAAAAGGCGGGTTTTTAGACCGTTTTTTTCCATTCCACGGACCAGCACATTTATTTATCTGACACATAATGAAACCGAAAGCAGGTTCATCGGGGGGGGGGGATTTCCTGGCAGGGAATTTGTTTACAGAACAGGGCGGGGGGCCGGTGGGCCGTGCAGCCAGGGAGATTCCGCTTTTCTTTGTTCGGGGTATTTTTGTCAGGGGAAGATACCGGGCAGAAAGGCCCAGTGCATGTCACAGGCCAGGGCTAGGGCGTGGAGCCAGAGCGAACAGAGCTGCTAATCTCACAGAGCGCAGGCCTTCGCAGGCGGACAGCAGCCCAAACACCCAAGAGTCTGGACGGGTTCGGGTCCAGAACTTCAATTCGCTGTTCGAGCCTGGTCCCTGGCCTGGCCCAGGCCCGTTGCTTTAGGTCTCCAGTATGTGCAAAATATCTAAGAGGGCTGAATGTTTCGGAAATGCATTTGCGCTCAAGACACAAAGTTCCAAATCCCTGCATTCAATTCAGGAAATCATGTTTTGAGATCAAAACGGGAGGTAAACCATTTACGTTGTGATTCAGCTTATTTTCATAAAATGCAAGAAAGCTGAAAGCAAATGTCAGGCCCAGATTCAACAGAGTTTTCAGGTCTAGTTTTGGTTTGGTAAGACATTTTGGACTCATGAAGAATATCTACTACAGACACCTTCCTGGAAATCGAGTCAGGAGGGGAATCCGCATCGTCCAGCCAAAGCCCGTTCCTCTATAGAGTGCTTTGCTCTCAGCTCTAATCTCTTGCAGATGGTGGCATGGTCCAGATTTGAGTCGGCTTTGCCACCGACTGCACAATCCTTTCATTTTCGACATAGCAGAGAGGCACCAGCGCACGCCCCTTTCCCATCATTAAATGTCATATGCGCATGGGTGCAGCCGTGCTGACAAAACCCAGGCAACTGGGAGATTTCTGCAGATAACGCAGGCCTGCCACGGCACCGTGGAAATACTCCACATTCCGCAATGGCAACTGTACAGCGCAAGCTTCCATACAGCCAGTACAGTGCCCCCCCCCCCCCCCCCCCCCCCACCCCCCACCCCACACCCCCCACCTCAAGACTGAAAGCTACAGAGAGAGTTCCTGCCCCTCTGGTTCGGTTTATGCTGAACATGGCGAATGCCCGCTCTGACCTCCATGACGTTTGAGTTCAGCGGGCAAGATTTATGGTGCGTGGCAGTTTTCTCCCTTTAATGACGGGTGACTGGGAATGCTCTTGACTGCCCTCTGATCTGAAAACAACAGCGCAGCTAGTCCCCAAGTGTTCCCTCCGCCCGGCCGCGTTTGGCTTACAGTATCCAAACTCCATTACGTCATGTGACTACTACAGAATTGTAAAGTACAGAGATTACTGCATGTGATGTGATGCAAGCTGGGAATGTCCCATTTCTTTTTAAGAGAGAAGATATAAGGGCAAAGGTAAAATTGTTTTACATGTACGAGTGTGTTATCGGATATCTCGTTTTTTAAGATAAAACTATGTTGTCTGTTTCTCAAAGGTTATTATCTGGCAAACTTACCTTGTGTGACCATAGGAATTTTGTTTATGCTCAATCTCTCTGTCCCTACTCGCCCCTCCACAAACATCAAAGGAAACATCCGTGGGGCAATTAAAAGTCACAAGGCAGCTCTTATGTATATAAACCAGGGGCTTTAATTCCTTGAAAGTTTTATTACTTTATTACCTTCTGGAGAAAACACACAACCAGAGATCAACCAGAGACCAGCCTGACAATGATCATGTTCCTTTTGATATTAATTATGAATGTACTCTGTGACATTCAATTGAAATCACTGACTGAAAATCTTGAATATCAACATAGGTAATGGTTGCTGCGTTCTGACAGTTGAAATCTACATTTTATCAGCAGTTCCAGTTCCCATGTAAGTTTTGTTACATGGGAAATATTTTGCCTGAAGGTGGAGATTAAAACCGGCTGGATTTAACCATTATTTGTCTACAAATATCACCTCTTTTGTTAGTAGAAGTAAACCTCCTTTTCTAAGAGGTTTGGAGTAGCTGAGCTGGATTATGGTCACGTTTGGTCTCAATGTAAAAGGACCTACAGTAAAACCATGAATCTTTTGATAATCTCATAGTGCTGCTTGCAACAACATAAGACAACTGTAATATTTAAATTTAATATACAACTGTAAAATGGAAACCTTTGTTTACTCGAAGGAGATTTCGGGTGCTTAACTTCAGCCACTTAAACATCTGCTGCGGTGGGCAGTCGAGGGTTGATATCTGCTGTTGGCATCTGAGGAATCTGAACCTTGCATCTGGGCCTGGTGTTTGGCATGCACAGGGCCCAGTGTTTTTCGTCTTACAGCTCATCTGGCATTTTTACATTTTCATCCCTGGCTTTTTGGGGTATTTCGCTGTCTTTTGGTTTTTGAATTGTGAGGAACAAGCTGTGGTTTGGCATTCTCCTTCATTCATTTCTTTTGTGACTGTAACTTGTCCATGTCTGTAACATTTGTTGTGTAAGGTAGTAGACCTTCATCTTTAGATTAGACATTGGATATTGTTGTAACTTTCTTTATTTAATCTGGTTGCGAGTTGTACCATTCAATAAAGGTTGACCAACAGGTCTCTCCACCTATCAACAAATTCAGAATTTAATTTATAATCAATATCTTCATTAATAATGACCAAATTAAATCAAATAAATATATTTTATATATTGGATAAGTGAGAAGCCTTAACTGTTGATACACTTGTGTTCGGTATTCAGTGCTGAACATTAAATGAGAGTGTTAAAATGACTGGATTCAGAACATAAACACACTTTACTCAATAATATCACACATTATTGCACCAGTCCCTAAAGTTAGATAATTGCATTCCCACTGTAGATATTGCATGCAGAGTTGAATGTGACTGCCATACCTTATTCTCTCAGTACCAGGAGACAGTAAGAATCCTGCATTCTGGAGAGGGGTGAAGTAAAGACAGACTGCATCCCCCCGCCCCCGCCCCCCCAAACAGAAGTCAAGCTGAATAATCGAGCGTTAGAGTGTGATGGAGATATTTACTCAGGGGGTCGGACAGGTTGATAATGAGAGGGCTGGGGGATGGATGAGGGCCAGCGACACGGGTGCAGGGGAGGGGAGGGGAGGGGGGAGAGAGAGAGAGTGAAAGAGAGGAAACAGAGGGAGAGGGGGGAGAGAGAGAGAGTGAAAGAGAGGAAACAGAGGGAGAGGGGGAGAGAGGTAGAGAGGGGAGAGAGAGAGGAGAGAGGGAGAGAGAGAGGAAACAGAGGAGGGGGGACAGAGGTAGGGGGAGAGAGAGAGAGAGAGTGAAAGAGAGGAAACAGAAGGAGAGGGGGAGAGAGGTAGAGAGGGGAGAGACAGAGGAGAGAGGGAGAGAGGAACAGAGGTAGGGAGGGAGAGCGAGAGGAACACAGCGAGAGATGGAGAGAGGCAGAGAGGGGAGAGTGAGAGAGAGGAAACAGGGAGAGGGGGAGAGAGGTAGAGAGGAGAGAGAGAGAGAAGGAGAGAGGGGGAGGGAACAGAGGGAGAGAGGAAAGAGAGGGGAGTGAAGGAGAGAGGGGAGGGAGGCAGGGTAGTGTTATTTTTAACTTCCTGTAATTAGGGAGCTGGTCTCTCATCAGTAGATCAAAAGGCCTGCGCCAGAGTGGGTACAGGGCTGGTGGTGGTGGTGGTGGTGGTGGTGGTGGTGGGGGGGTTGGGGCGAGGGGGGGTGCGTAAGGGGACAGGCTACTCTCCCAGCATGGCATCGCAGTAATTAGAGAGCGATCGGGGAGCTCGTAACCTTCATGGCCAGGAGAGCCTTGATTACCTCACGCTAAACGGGGCGGGAGGGCTCGGCACACTTAGCAGAACAGGGCCGGGCGGTTCGCTTCAACCGTGCCGCCGTTTCCCCCCTCCCCAGCACCACTACCCCCCCCCCCCCCCCCCCACAAACCCCCCCACCCCCGCCCCGCCCGGTCCTGTTTCTATCAGCTTAAGGATTTAGCAGGAATGCATTTCGCCGTGGCAGATAAACCGTGTGCAGGCGGGGGGGGGGGGGGGAAGGCTCTTATCGCCAACGTGCGAAAAGCACTCCCGCCATTTGGCCACCGAATCGCTCTCCTGAGCGACATCCCTGATTAGCCGCGGCGGACAAAATGTAGCGATTCGCACACCCAGCGGCTCCCTCTCCAACCTTCAAGTGCACTGGTGGATTTTTAAAAAAAAAATGTATATTTATTTAGCTCGGGCTAAAATGGAGGCAGCTAACACCAGGGAATTAAAGTTAAAATGTAATTGTAAAAAAAAAAAAAAAAACCCCCACAGAAAGCCAGAGAGAACCACACTCTGTCCACTAGTGCAGTCTTCTTGCGTTTTTATTTTAAGATTGTACAGTAGGTTCATGTTGATTGATAAGGTATCATCATCTGGTCACCCCCCCAAAGGGAAACATTCATAATCAGGTCACCCCTAAAGGGTAAAATTGCTTGCTGAAGTTGCCTCTCCAATCTCAGCTCCAGATTCGTATGAAGGGAAACATGCTGAGGTCAATCTCACCCCCCCCACCCCACCCCCTTATTCAGAAGGGGGGAAAAAAGAATTGTGAAACTGCTCAGAGCTTCATTGGACTGGACTTTCATTCCAACTGTTCTTTTGTTGCGTTCTTTCATTCGGTTCAGTCTGATAAAATGCGGCAATTACACAGAGCCAATATCCTCTGAGGTTTCCACATCGCCTCCCCTTCTGTTCCTGGACTTTCGGGCCTTTATTTAAGCGATTCGTCATCCTTCTCCTTTAATTTCGTTTCGGGTTTTTGGCTCGGCCATTTTACATTTTTTGAAAGAAGAAGAATAAGCGCAATAAACAGAACGCCACATTTTTGAAAATGTTTGCTTGGCTGCACTGTAGTGTGACGCACCAGTGCTTTTGCAAAAATCGTTGTTATTGTTAAAATTATTTTTGCAGAGTGTATTTGACAGCAAACTTTTCAGGAAGTAAACCATACTTTTTAGGAGGTCCCACAAAACTGTGTGAGAGGTCACATTAATCAGAGGTGGGGCCTTTTTACTTACAAGGGCAGGACATCTCACGACACCACAGTACCGTTGGAAAACAACAGTATGGTGGATATTTTTCACACACTGCCCATTGCACACTCCAAAATATGCACGAAATAGTAGGCAGTATGTTTAATAGACAGTACAAATTTTGAGGACATAGTACTTAGCAGTTCCAGTATTTGCCAACCTGGTCTTAATGGATGCAGTTTAGTCCTCCACCAGAAAGATGGCAGTATAGCCCCTAATTTTAAGAATTTAACTGTCAATCCCCATTGCTGGACCTGACAGTTAAATTCTTAAAATAGGGGCTTATACTGCCATCTTTCTGCTGGAGGCCTACACTGCAGCCATTAAGACCAGGTCGGCAGATACTGGGACTGGAAAATGATAAGGTGCCTCTATTAAACTTGCTGTAATAACTCCTATCATTAATTCATAAGAAATGTGTGTCCTGAGAATTTCATTTCAGAAAGGGTGAAATCATACAATGTCAATTCACCTCAAACTACCTGTCCAGAATTCCAGCACAAATTCTTAATATATTAAAATACGTGACGGCGGCCATCTGGGTAGTGTGGAGGTATAAGCACTCGGCTACCACCGCAGAGACCCGGGTTCAATCCCTGGCAGCGGTACCTCCGGCTTGGTCAGCCGTTTCTACGAACGCAATTGGCAGTGTTTGCGGGTGGGAAGCAGGTGAGGGTGTGAGTCCTGATTGTTGTATTAGCGACTCCTACTGGTTGGTCGGCGTGCCTGTTCAGCAGGGACGGGACCTGGGGAAGATAGCGTGAATCTCCGCACGTGTTACGCTCTCCCAGTGAAACTCCTCGCTGTCAGGTGAAAAGAAGCGGCTAGAGACTCCACATGTATCGGAGGCTGGCATGTGGCAGTCTACACCCTCCCCAGACCGACAGAGGATAGCGCATCGACCAGGACCATGATACACACTGGGAATTGGTATAATGACTAAATTGGGGAGAAAATGGGATAGAAATGGCAAAAAATAAATAAATCAATGTGACAGCAGTAAAGGTGTTATTTAAGCTCCATGACCATAACAGCAGTGCAAAGTTTGGCCCAATATTTCATGGATACCTGCTAACTAAAACACATATACACTTTTTTTTTTTTACTTTGTACGTTCATTTACGAGAAGTCAACACACTCGACATCACAGGACGCCAGCATTGTGTTGGTTTGATCTAAAAATAATAAATAAATGACTGAAGGGCAATATCACGGTAGCTGTCCAATTTGTGCCTGTGAGCCACTAATCTACTTAAGGAACTGAATTGAGCGGACTAATTATATTTTAAATAATTGCGACATTTTTTAAGCACTGGGGACACCGCTGATGAATATTACATAAATACACTGTATATGGGTGAAGGTCTCTGAGAACTGCAAATTCTCTTTTGCAGTAAATATTATTTGTCTTTTTCTTTTTGCACTCGGCCCAAGTCTGTATGAGTGGAAAGGATAATGAAATCCTGTACTGTTAGATTTTGATATAAACCAAGCGGCCAAAACCGGGCCGCGATTTCAAAGCTCGCTTCCTGTCCTTGTTGAGCGACGTTGCTCACTAGCGGCAGTGCGCTCACACTCTTACTTAGTGGACGACCAGACTTCACGTCCCTGTTGCGCACTCTCTGGCTCCAATTTGTACAGCACGGCAGCACCCACAAACTACACTTCCTGCGCTTCAAAAACCAACCTTTTCAACAAGCCCATGGAGGAGAGTGAATTGGTGACTTTGTCCATACTATTCTCTCTGTGTGGCTGGCTGAGCGGGAGTGTGGGCAGTATTCTGTGTGATACTACCAAAGCTTGGCCAGATTTACTTTTAATGTGCCACCTTGTGACTGCACTGCCTCACATTTGGAGACCTCCGACTCAACATCCGATTGGCCCTCCACAGGACCTGCCATCCCATTGGCTCATCACAGAACTTTTCAACAGATTAGCCCTTCACAGGACCAGCCATCCCATTGGCCCTTCACAGGACCAGCCATCTCATTGGCCCTTCACAGGACCAGCCATCCCATTGGCCCTTCACAGGACCAGCCATCCCATTGGCCCTTCACAGGACCAGCCATCCCATTGGCCCTTCACAGGACCTATCGACCACCTGATTCCCGTAACAGAACAGAGGGTGATGCTGTGTGTGGGAGCAGGTTTTATGTACGCTTTTCCTCAGGGAGAGAGCACTCTCCCCACAGTTCAAGAGGAAGTTGACTTTAGCCGTGTACACACAAAGCCGATAACCTGCACTCTTATCTGTGTCACCGCATGCTTCTGCACTAATTAAACGAGGATTATTTTGTCAAGAAAATGAAAGCAGCAGTGTTTCTTCGTCGGCTTTCCGGGCTCCGTTGGCTCCTTTGAGACCTCGGGCGCACGCGTACGCGCATTCTGCTGCCGCCTGGCCTAACAGATGGGATAATTTTGGGAAATCTTAAAGTGATGTGGCAACATTCCCAGCCCTGCCAACCTCTCGCCTCCTCCATCTGTTCAGAGACACAAATCTTCTTGCGAGGAAGAAGTGGTTCAAACAAGGAACAGGAACGAGCCTTGCCCCCCTCTATCC
Source organism: Anguilla anguilla (assembly GCF_013347855.1). NCBI lineage: Eukaryota > Metazoa > Chordata > Actinopteri > Anguilliformes > Anguillidae > Anguilla > Anguilla anguilla. The sequence goes on along the minus strand of NC_049215.1, from coordinate 31,230,322 downwards.
CCACTTGACTTCGAAATGACCCGCACGTGGAGTTCGGAAAAACTCTGCGGGGCTGGGGAACGGTATCTTTGAAAGGCCTTTACTTTAAATCTGTTTTATAAGAAGTTAACCATTCATTGTCCACTCGGGGGCTAGGGTTAGGCATTGATAGATGCTACAGGGCATTGTGGGTAACTAGATAGCATGTAGTGCATTGTGGGATGCTAACCAGATGCTATTTAGATAGCATATAGTTACCCACAATGCACCAAGCGATGGTCACACTCTGGGCCCTCTGGGAAAGAGCCCAGGAGAAGAATAACAGGGACTTTTTTTTCTCTGGAAGAGGTTGTTTAGGTTACACATAGCTTGAAGGTGATGTATTTTCCATGATCAGAGAGAGAGAGAGAGAGAGAGAGAGAGAGAAGAAAGGGGTCCTTGGAGGCCCTGAACAAAGACCCTTTCAGCAGCAGGATCACAAGCTCAGGCCCTTCTTTGAGGAGTTCTGCCAAAACCCTAAAACACAACGAAAGCAGGAAGTGCAGGGCTCCTGATTCAGCCCCACTAAGAGGCTTCAGATATCTGGGCAGAACGGAAGGAGCCTCTTAAACACAGCAGCTAAAGGCGGCGCTTCAGTTAGCAGGACAGTAAGGAAGATGTGGCCTAAAACAACCCGTTTCCATTCCCATCTTCATCATACGCGACCCATCAGTGTGAAATACTGCAAAAGCATGGGCTCATTTTCTAACATCAAACGGTCAAACAGGTCCCGGTGGACCACAGAGTAAAGTGGAAATCTCCTCTGAGTGTATACCGAACCATCCACTTTGATGCAACCTTTACACACTCATCTTCAGTGGCATGGCAGAAGAATGGTACTCTGAAACAGCTAACAGATCGTTCTAGAGATCAGCAGGTGAAGATGGAAGATCAGATGTCCTCACAAGGTGCTAATTCACGGAAAACCTTTCTGTCTGTTCCGTAGGTCCTATTCTGGTTGCAGCTGGTCCAGGAGGACCTTTGGCTGAAAAGGACTCCAGCAGTTTTACAGTACATCCAGGCGCTCATACATCTCAGATTGATTACTCTCTCTCTCTCTCGCTCCTGTATTATAAGCACACAAACATGGCTCTCCTTCATTTTGATTGTGTTTGAAGCCTTCAAAACCTACCAATGATTTGAGCATTATTTAATGCTCAAAATAATCGCATTTCAAGAAGAGAAAATTATGTCCTTTAAAGTCATGAGCCGAGCTATGATGTACAAGGGCATGCGTGTATAATCAGAAAGTGCTGTACGGAATGTAAATAAATTAACTGCTTTGTTCTGAGGTGAACTGCAGAACCTTGAGTGCCCAGTCACCGGTAAAATGCAAAAATGTTCACCATCTATCGATCCACTGTATTTTAAAAAGGAGCAAAACAAGTTTTCCTTCACAACTTCAGTCAAATTACGAGAAAGAAGCAATGCATTTGCCCATCGCACAACAGAAAATACAAGATGCAAAACGCGTAGTACGCGATCACGTTTTTAAAACGACCGTCAGAATGTCTTCACGTTAAAGCGGTTTTCACTTTTTTTTGGGCCTAGTTCTCCGGCTTTATTAAAATTCAGGGTCCATTCAGGAGGCTGGAGGGAGACGCTGAATCAGTGAGCGGCACAGGCTGTCAGTCACACAGAGAATGGATGTGCTGCTGCTCTGCTTCATCTCGTTTCTGGGGTAGAGGAACAGACAAAAGAGCCAAGCAACCAATCACGGTGCGACAAAAATTGCTTGCGCAATCATTTCTAAAATGCCCGTCTGGACCTGTAATTACCACAAAGCTATTAAGGTATTATAAAAAAAGTAGGAACTAAGCTGCAAGGTCAAATCCACTTTCGCAAAGTGCTGTATTGTACTGTACTGCCGGTGTTTGCATTAGGCTAACTAAAGGGTCATTTTTGAAGACCTCTCAGTGACAGCAGATCTCTTTCAGAGACAGTTTGTTTCAGGAAGAGCTGCTTTCCTCACAAACACGGACAGTCTGCCGGTTGCGTTTTGTGATGTGAAAATGCAGCATATGGTACCCCAGCCTTCAAAAGTTGACCAAAACACACGGACTCCACACACGGACAGCCCCGACCCTGTTTATGTGCGGTGTAGCACAGCGGCGGCCTGCCTTGTGGAACATGTAGGCCTATGCACATGGTAATGCCAAATAGTTAAACACTCCAACTGTCCCACACGCTCCAACTGGGAGGGAGTGTAGCACAGTGGGTAAGGAACTGGGCTTGTAACCAAAAGGTCGCAGGTTCGATTCCCGGGTAGGACACTGCCGTTGTACCCTTGAGCAAGGTACTTAACCGAAATTGCTTCAGTATATATCCAGCTGTATAAATGGACACAATGTAAAATGCTGTGTAAAAGTTGTGTAAGTCGCTCTGGATAAGAGCGTCTGCTAAATGCCTGTAATGTAATGTAATGTAACTGTCCCACACGCTCCAACTGTCCCACACCCTCCAAATGTCCTGCACGATCCAACTGTCCCACACCCTCCAACTGTCCCCCACACACTAACCGTCCCACACACACTAACTGTCCCACACAGACCTGCACACTCCAACTGTCCCAGAGGTTTCAATCGTCCCACACGCTCTAACTGTACCACACGCTCCAATCGTCCCACACGCTCCAAATGTCCAGCATGCTCTCACTGTCCCACACACTCAAACCGTCTCACACTCAAACTGTCCCACATGCTCTAATTCTCCCACACTCACTGTCCCGCACGCTGCAACTGTGCCACACACTCTGTCCCACACACACTCTGTCCGACTGCAAGGTTATTCTCACCACGTGTGAGAAGCCCCAAGTTGAATGAGTCTCCCAAATTTAACGGTCCACTCGCAGACGTCCAAAAATGGTACAAAATCGGTCTGCCAATACTTAAACGTACCCTGCCTCCCCCCCACTCTGCACAATGGTGTCCTCACGGACACAACAGATATCCGATTTGCCAGCGTGGTCTGCAATGAATTACCACGCTTTACGTCGAGAAATCCTATATTCCCACTTTTGGGGCCCTGCGGCAGAATTCCAGAATGTTCCGTGCGGTGGCCCGTCCCGTCGTTTTTCCGCGGAACCCCTTCCTCCCTGCCACGAGCGCCACGCGGTGCGGATAACCTCTCGCGTGAGGACGCTCGGAGACGGAAAGCCAGGGGCTTCTGTCTCTGAGTGAAACGACAAACAGATGTGCGCTGGTGTTCGCCCCCACTTCGCCCCACTTGAGGGGGGAGGGGTTAACCGTGTTTTTTTTTTTTTTAAATGGAGGTAACTGAAGCAAGGAGAGCTGCTGGAGGAGAAGTGTGTGTGTGTGTGTGTGTGTGTGTGTGGGGGGGGGGGGCTGGTCAGTCATCCAGAGGGTACAGCAAGGCCTTTTTTGCCCATATTCAGCAATTCTTACCCATTCTTAACCCTCCTCCTCTCCCCAGTTTTCACCAGTGACTCACAGCCGGCTATGAACACAGTGGACCTATCAGAGGCCTCATCACCTGGCCCTGTTGCGAAACGGCACATCCACAGAGAATGTTAAACTACATCTTCCTGGCTGTGTGGGCAGGCACTTAAAACCCTCTCTAACTTTCACTCAAACACAAGAGGAACAGGCAGCTTAAAATGCGGTGGTGCTGTAAAAGACTAAACGTTAGCAGTGTGTACAATATTCTAGGTCAGGGGTGCCCTACTGAATTCCCAGGGGGCCACAATGTCTATAGGGTTTTGTGGTCTCCTTTTAATCAGCTGCCAATTAAGGCCTTGAGGACAAGGTGTGTGCATTCCAATCAATGACTTAAATGAACCGCAAGCGCAAAGAACACCTTCAAAACCAGCAGACGCTGCGGCCCTCCAGGACTGGAGTTAGACACCTGCAGTCTAGATGAAACAGGCACAATGCACCAAGCGCTATCTGTGAACAAAGCAGCAAGCTAAGAGCATGTGGCACTGAAGTCCATAAACAGAGCAACAGTAGGTTCACTGGAGATTCTATCATCGTGGTAGGTTAAAGTTTAATATCATACACACACACAACACACACACAACACACACCTGTAATAAGTCCCCCTGCTGATATTCCTACAGGAGGTGCTGGCTGAGGTGGTGTCCCACCTTCACTGAGAAAGCACTTTGACATCCCCCATTTTGAGCATGCACACTTCCATACGCACATACATCATATAAAATATGTAAGTTTATATAAATAAATAAAAAATACATCAGCTGTACAGCCCAAATGGGGGGGGGGGGGGGGGGGGGGAACTATAAAAATAGACTAAAATGAGTCTTGAGAGTGTCGGAGGATGTTTTTTTTGTCGCCTTGAAAGCCCAGCGCTGAGAATCTTCATTTCCTCTTTCAAAGGCTAAAAATAAACTCCTGCCACATTACATCTAAAATGATGACCGCAAGGGCCAATGGTATTCGAGCTGACAGATTCCACAATGAGGCTGGTCATATGAGCTTTTTTTTCTTTTTTTTCTTTTTTACAAAAACTGCTCACTGGAAGTAATGCTTTAAATCAACCCCCCCCCCCACCCCCACTCCAAAAAAAAGCCCTGTAGTCCCTCTCTCATCTCCCTCTTTAATCTTTCATCCTCCCCTTGATCAGATCTTGGTTTTCCACATCCTGTCTCAATATGACTACATGACTGCATTTAAAAGAATAGGCCTACATTTCAGAGGCTGTAGTTCTCTGGGAACAAAACACTGCATATCATTTTACACTTCTTTTTTTTGGTACCCAAAGTACAGCAACGTGCTGTCATGTTCTGAGGAACTCTCCATGATGAGTGGTGAGTATCATGATAATGCTGTGCATGTACTACATGTGTTGAAACAGCTAGATTAGCAAAATGTACGCATTTAATAATCACAAAAAGATTTGCTGTAATCCGCAGATTATTAATTTTACAACAAAACAGAAGAGCCATGGTCATAACTGAAACCCAGATATAAAGCTTTTGTCATCCCCCACAAAACCAAAAAGTGGCAAGTTGACTCGTGCAGTACACAGATGGTTCTGTAAATAAGAACTACTAACACAAACGGTGAGATTAGGCTCCAGTAAGAAAGAGGTTTGTGTCAGCGGTACTGTTGTTCATACAGCTGTATGTGTGTGCACTAAGCACACATGAATTTCAAGGGTGAGACTGTGTGTGTGTGTGTGTGTGTGTGTGTGTGTGTAATTGTGTTCGTGTCAAACAGAAAACATAACTCATGTCTTCCTGAAAGGACAGCACAATTACAACTATGAAAATAGAAAAGCACGCATTTCTGGTTTCCAGACTGAAGTTAATAGCAATGCAGCAGAAGCTACACATTCATTATGTTTTTTATTTTGAATTCTGTCATGTGGGGAGAGTTCTGGTACGAAACGAAACTGCAGTCAGAATTCAGACATGCCTCAGTCGTACAGTTATCGTCGGGGTATCAGAAGAGCTGCAACTGCATGAGGTTGTGTCGCCCCCTGTGGGCTAAAGGAGGACCCTGCATTTGTTACGAGGCCAGTGTAGTCATCAAAATGCCGGAGAGTGCAGCAATTTAACAGCGAAAAGAAAGGTCTGGAATATTTCTGGCACACCACCTGTCACCATTTTGTCGGGAAAGCAGCCAAACACATCATTTATAAAATGTGTTAATGTGCCTTCGTGATTTTCCACGATAAATATGACATGCTTGGTTTTAAGAATGTTTACTAAAAACACTGCAGCTAAAATGAAGGTTAAATGGCGTTAATAAGGTAGTGAAGTTTTTTTTTGTGTGTTGTTTTTGTTGTTCACACTTCAGGAAGAAAAGAGTCGCACCTGCATTTATTTGTCAGTCAAAGTTAAGGACACATCTTGATTGAATCCAGGCCATAGAGTGCAACAACCCTGGATAATACATCTTCATGTCAGGAGCATTTGCATAAGTGTCCTAATACCTTTATTTCGATTCCGGGAACTGGCCGACCACTCTCCTTGAGGAGCGTCACGTTAAAGAATGACTCGTGGAGTGTGGCAGGACGAGCAGGTCGAGAACAAGCAGAAAATTCCACTAGACAGAGCACTAGAGGAAAAGTACCCCTCCGTTCAAATGAGCTGTGGAGATGTTCCTTAATTAAATTAATGCACTGCGAGAGTGTCTCAGTGTTCCCCTGAAAAAGATTTTTTTTTAAACTGTCAGGATTAGAGACTAACACCCCGATTCGCACCCCAGGCACACAGCGCTGTTCATAGATAGGAAATACTTGTCCACACTTTTTTTTTTCCTTTTACACCAAAATGCATGTGAATTATGTGTGTGTGAAGTAAGTTCCAGCACATTTTATTTATTGCAGTCACACTCGTTATAGAACAGTCAATGCCTGCTCTCTGCAAATTGCTGTTGAAATACCGTGATCTACACTTTTATGTCCACAATAATGAGACAGATGCTCTGAAATTATGTACAAAGAGCAGTAGTTCCTGAGACAGGCACAAATTCATTTTGAACTACGGATTGAAAGAAAATGGCTTTTGTTGGAACGATATCAGATTTATGCTTCATTATTTTGTAATATTTTATTTTTTTTGGTCACATTTATTCGAGCAGAATATTGTTTTGATTTTACATGCAAGTTTATTTTTACTTTACAGATCTTACACAATGACGTCTGGGATATTTAGATTTGACAGATAACTATACTGTGTACTCTGAGACATTTTGAGCACAAGTTTCAGCTAGCTAGTCTCAGGAAAAATCAGAGATGGATAATATGATAATATGAAGACTAACATGATAGACCATCAAACATCTTCTTAAGATATTTCATTTCTTATAATTCCAATTACTGCTGGCAACTCCAGAAAATAATCTATTTATTAATATTAAGTAATATTTTATAGAAACCATTAAACAGATTTTCTTTCTGTTAAATGTGCAGTACCAGAGCCTGAGAACTCGAGAGTCGGTCAGGATATACAGTGTCTGTAGCTAGTTATCCTTCAGAAATTCCCATTTCAATGTATACAGTCTTATTTTTTAAACTTTCGATTCAGGCATCCGCATCCAGGCTCAAAGGCATCCTGCTGACCCCCACCATGACTTAAAAAGTATTCTATTTTTAAAAAAGGTTTTCATTTCCCAAATCTGTATATAGTCATTGCATATCAAGTCTGGCCAGGGACCTCCTGCTGTACCTTCAAGGACCCTCAGGGATCCGTGGAAACCCTGCGGAAAATCCAGTCCTGAGATTATAGTAAAAAAAAGAATTAAAAAAAAAAACAGAACTTAGAACTTAAAGCATATGGATTTCTGCAAAGATTTATTTTTTAATATTAAAAGTATTTTCCATGTAATAATGAATCATTTGAAAGCTTCTGTTCATGTTTGGGAGTATAAGAATTCAGAGAGAAATCATACTGCTTATGGTACTCAAGGCCCACATGCAAAACATTGTTTCTATGGCAACTCGCATTGGGATGGAGAGGTACGGTATATATATTCTGCAGACTCTCTCTCTCTCTCACACACACACAATGCCAACATGGATATTGTGATTATTTAATTATAACAGGAGCAATACAAGCATTTCAAATATTTATGCAGATCCTTTTCTGGTAATCGTCAGAAATATGCACAGATGCACTGCGTGCGAGAACCTGCAGTTAAGGTCGTCTGCTGTTCCAAATTAAAAACTTAATGGGAACGATGCCACGCCAACAGCATGAGAACAGCCATCTCACACACAGTCCTCACATCACTGCCCACACTGGGAACACTGGTGCTGGAACACAGTCTTTGGGGAACGGTTCTGCCAATGCAAACGACGACGCGCCCACACAGTTTATGTCAGGTAAGACAAAGAAGACGGCTGGGAAAATTCACCCCACCTCACGCCAATATCAGCACCAAGCAGCTCCAGAACATTTGGCATGCACAGGCCTTGATAATGAGGGTGCTTAATTCTGAACCAATTTGACTGACATGTGCATAATCGGCAAGAATATGTTCATGCATTTTTGAAGAGAGGGATTTGGTTCTAGTTTGGGCGTATCAAATGCGTGCAAAAATGTACCACTTAAACCATGTGTCCAAGGAATGTTTTAAAGTGTATGGTAGGGGTAAAGTATGAGGCTCGGAACTTGCTTCCAAAAGAAGGGCTTGTATAATTACAGTATGTATTTTGTTCTCCAAGAATCTACCCTATAACCCATAGACACAATGTCTCACATAAAAATACACAAAACACAATAATTCACATCCAAACATAGAACTTCAGTTTGAGTTAATGCATTAGGAAAATATGAATGATGATGGACAACTGGGCAATACCGCATTCGTTTTCAGCGAATGACATTACACAACGACCTGGAAAATACAGGTTCCTAAATCCAGTTTAACCAATATAATTAATAATGGTGCCGCTGGAGTTCAGCAGTAATGAAAAAAGGAGAGAAATTCTTCCAGCTGAAGGCAAACGAAACCCAACGTTACTCACGTTTCACCGCTGGAGAAGAAACTTTCAGAGAGATCCACAAACCCAAGAGGCCGACGCTCACTTCCAATGGCGCCGTGCACTCAACGCCAAAAAGAAACCGTTCCAATGCGGTATGTAACAGCGGTCATAGCAAGCATTCACTCATCCGCTAACGAAACTTTGCAGGGCGGCAACGGAATCTCGGAAGTACGCTGTAAATTGTAATTAAAGAACCAACTACACACTCTGCAGAAAGGTCATTAGATTTATATTCATATATTTAATTAATGCGACCTTCTGTTCTAAATGCCCTAGTATAATTATCAGTTGTTGTGTCCAACACTGGTTCTCATTTCACTGGTGATCACCAAAATAAAAATGAAAAAAACGCCAGGATAATTTAGCGTTAAATTCACATGATTGGCTTAACCAAAATTTGAAGAGCTTTACCAACCAATGGTACTGCAGAAAATAAGGATTGGCATGCCCTATGGCCACGCTTTACCTTACACGTGAAAGAAAGCACAGCACAGTCTAACAGCACACACACACCCAACCTTTCAACCAAACACAAACCCCAAAAGTGAAAAAAGTAAGTGCCACACATAACACATGCATATTTCTGCCAACATACATTGCTTTCAAGGGTACTACATATCTTCATATCTTTTTAACAAAACTATGAAGATATTCATGCATCCTACATTATGTTTTTCATGAAAGGCACACTATGTAAGATTTCAGTGCGGCTGTGGGCTTGTGTTCACAATCAAATAAGTCTCCTCTCTTCTGTCCTCAACCCCACCCACTCACCTCCATTTTTAAACCATTTTTTATTTTTAAATCTTCGTTTTCCGATAGCTGAGGCCATGAAGGAACAGTGACTCCATGATTGAATATGGTTTTTTTTTTCCAACGAGCCCTGTCGGCTTGTGTTTTCGCTTAGCTGTGCTTGTGCTTCTTCACCTGCGCCATCGCAGTAGCTAGTTAGCGAGAGATGCTCCACCGAAACCTGGTCCCACCCCCACAGAATCTGTAGCTACGCCCACCCCTCCCCTCCCCTCCCCTCCCCTCCCCTCCCCACACACACAAAAAAAGAACAAAAAACATCGTGCCCAGAAACGTCCTGAACACATCTTAGAATAAATACACAGAGGAGCAAATGTTTGGAAACCGTTCACAAAGACAAAAATCGCCTGTGCATAATTGATATGACTGAGATTATTTTATAATATTTTCACGGTAAAAAATCCGGCATAGTATGCCTTTAAGCAAAGAAAGATATATTCTCCTCTTAATGAACATTCTCAATCACTCAATCAGAATCTAGCTGCAAAAATAATGAATTTGAACTGCTAATGGCTCTTAAAGATTAGAAGCAATAACTCCAAACACCCCAGTAGTCATTAATCTACTGTATCTCTGCATGCAAGTGATTTATTACCTGCCTGTCTTTAAGTAATCTGGGAGATGGTAATTTATTTGACAGGGGGAAGGAAATTTGTCTCACATTTTTTAAAAACTAACTTCCTGTCAGTTGCTAGACAAAGTTCCGGATGGATTCATGAGACACTTGACGCATCTGCCACTCACCTCTCATGCATTTTCAGCTCAGTTTTTGACAGTATGAATAATTATCGATGACTGTTTCATGGGGTAACGTTTATCTTCTTGCATTTCTTTGTTTCCCCTGCTTTCCTCTAGTTTTATAATCATCACTTCTGCTATGTCCTCGTGCCAAAACTGTGCCACTCACTCAGTGGGCAGAACACTGCCAGTACATCACCTCCAGAACCAATGGGTATTATTCAAACCACCAAACAGGCTGCACAGTACTGCAGGAGAGCTAGGCTTGATGACAGTTGGTAACAGACCTGGGTCAAATACGTATTTGTTTTGGATTCAAATATTTTTCTGTGCTCTATTGATCTTGCCTGGTGTAATTGAGGCTGCCAATATGGCCAGAAGGTGGGGTTTGCACTTTCTGTGAGTATTTCATTGGTTCCAATATCCCAAGACGAGATCAATAAAGCGTAGAATAGTATTTGAATCCAAAACAAATGCGTATTTGACCCAAGTCTGGTTGGTAAGCTACAGGACGGGTGAATAGGCAAAGAGCACTTATGCAACAGTGATGCTGTTGGAGCCCTTGAGGACTTAGACCCATAGACATATATACATAGATGCTGCATTGGCCTTTGGATCGTACGTCAACGTCGCCGCCATATTGGACCAGGCAAGACTGGCCTGAAAACAAATACAAGTAAACGGAGGAGCTGCGGTTTTTCTAGATAAAAAGCACCATAACGTTTACATTTCTCAACCGATTTCAATGAGTTGTTTTTAATATTCAAGGGTTTATGATCTATATGGAGTAGAAAAAAAGTTTTGAAAACTTTTTTCTACTCTAACTTTTTTTTTTCTCTACGTAGACCATTAAATATAAAACAACCTTGTGAGATATGTGTGCATTTTTGAGAGAAAATAATGGTTGACATCTCAGTAAAAAAAAAAAAAAATTGGCAGCTTTGAAAACAAAACTGTGAGTACCTTTTGTATATAATCACTGCCTTTCCTGTGTTTTGAAATAACCCCCAGTTTCTGAGTAGAGTCATTCTTTAAGGCTGTGGTTTCTTTCCTGTGGAGTTTGAACTCTCGGTCGCCGAGATCTTTCTACTTTCTAGGTAACCTAAGCCATTAATAACTCCGCCATAATCAGACAAATCACAGTTCAATGGCCATATTCAGAATGCTTGCAATTCGGCACGGTATGATTGCACTGCCGTGTCGTCTGTTCTTTTACTCATTTTCAACTTGTAGGCATTATTGTGTTAGGTTTGTTATCTGTGAAGGGAGGGGGCGTAGCAAGCAGAGAGGATGCTGGGAAATGGTTAACAGTGTATTCCATGTTTTCCAGCCAACAGAAGTATCCAGTATGTCTGTGTGTGCAGTCAGGTATTGCTATGTATGCATATGCACTGTTCACATTGTACTTGGATAGTAAATTTATCACTGCAATCGAGTGCTCGCTGTGTAGATACAATTGACTGTCTTGTGCAAATCTAATCCTTTACACTTGGTGTCCTTGGCTAGGTCATTTATAAGTAAGCCTTTATTACAAGTGGAGCTTTGGCCCTAGATATACCCTCCAGCCGTGTGTTAATGTGTACTTAGCCTTGGAACCCTAGCAAGCCATTTTAATACAGTAACCAATCCCAGTTATCTGTCTTCATCATGGCATAAAACAGCCATGCGCTGGCTACACAGAGACAAAGAAATTATAAATCTACAAAGACTGTGCACAAATTAGGGTCATTCTTGGAATAAGTAACTTCACATTCTTACATCGTCAGTGATTACCTGAATTGTGGAACTCAACTAGTTTTCCAAGGACAGGGCAGGTATGAGCAGCAGTCACGCAATTGACTGGATTCAGTGAACAAACATTTGTCCATAACTTTGGCCAAATGAATGCAGGCCTCACTTTTTTCATTGCAAACATTTTGCATTACAGTGTGCTTAAAAAAACAGGAAAGAAAATCTGTCCCTGCTACCTGTGCTAATATCATTCTGGGCTGAATTAATGAATGTGGTTTGTTTGTAACTTCTTAATTGCTTCTTCTTCTTAATTGCTTCTTGTTTTCACATTTTAGACTTCTGTTTAATAATGCATTCATAGTTTAATTATTATTACAAATGATAAAGACTATGGTGTTTGTTTTGGTGTATTATGTGAGATTTCTGTTTAAACATTATACATTATTATAATATACTATGGACCTGAACACTAAATCACAAGAACTAATTGTATGTCTTCCAAAAAATAAATAAATTAAAACAAAATTGGCATGAGCAGTATTATTTGTGCAACATTAGAAATATTGTCAAAACCTTTGAAACAGAAAGTACCTCACTATGTTGGCAGAAATATTCTGTGCAGTACTGGCAGATACAAAATGAGCAAGTATTTCACTTGAAGTGTGGCAACACACCCCCCCCCCCATCCCCCCCACCCCTCACCCACTCACCCACTCACCCGCCAATAAAAAAAAACTGTGTTTAGCTGTCAAACTGACGCACAACGCAAGCAGCTAATACACAAATGATGGAATTTTAGCAAAAACTGTGTGTTTAGCTGTCAAACTGACACACAACGCAAGCAGCCAATACACAAATGATGGAATTTCAGCAAAAAACTGTGTGTTTAGCTGTCAAACTGACACACAACGCAAGCAGCCAATACACAAATGTTGGAATTTTAGCAAAAAACTGTGTGTTTAGCTGTCAAACTGACACACGACGCGAGCAGCCAATACACAAATGTTGGAATTTTAGCAAAAAACTGTGTGTTTAGCTGTCAAACTGACACACGACGCGAGCAGCTAATACACAAATGATGGAATTTCAGCAAAAAACTGTGTGTTTAGCTGTCAAACTGACACACAACGCAAGCAGCTAATACACAAATGATGGAATTTTAGCAAAAAACTGTGTGTTTAGCTGTCAAACTGACACACGACGCGAGCAGCCAATACACAAACGATGGAATTTTAGCCGTCTCCAGGCACCTCTCTGCCCATATAAGGCGCTGGTACGTGGCCGCGGCGGGCTGCTCAGCCGCGCGCGGGAAACGCAGGCCCTATCGCATCCCGCAGAGGGTCCCGTTTCCGCGTGACCTCACGCGCCCTCACAAGGTATCGAATCCTGCCAGACAGGAAGTGCACCGCCGTCCACACACACATCCGGGCGGGTGGGGGTGTGGGGGGGGGGGGTGGGGGGCAGTGCTCCTCTTCGGGCTGAAGCCGAGGGGCTGCCATTCACTGCCCTCGATGCTCGGGAGTCTGTCTCTGCAGCGGAAGATATGATGGCCACCTGTTCCTTCAGCTTTTTTCTCTGGATCTTTGTTCACCTGGGACTGCCGTCCTTATCAACCACAGGTGAGTTGTGAGGAGGACACCCCTTTCAACCGAAAATAATTAAATAATTCCATGCATAAGCATCTTTCTTTCTCTCTCTCTCTCTCTCTATATATATATATATATATATTATATATATATATTATAATAATAATTTGTTCTAGTCTTTTTTGCTGATCGTGCATGAGTCGAACCATTCCATTCCATTCCACGAATGGGCACCTCTTCTGCCGGTAGGTCGCGTGGACAAGGAGGTGACGGTAACCCACGGCAGCAGCGTACGCCTGACGTGCTCCACGAAGCCCTGGAGGCCGGCCACTACGGTGATCTGGAAAGTGGAGCTCAGGACGGGGGGGACGTGCACCATTGGAAACTCCACCACGTCGCGGTTCGTTGACACTTGCCAGGATGGGAAAACGCTCGGGGACACAGCTGAAGGGGTCCCCTATCTGCACATCCCCGACTTTCGGCTCGGCGACGAAGGGATTTATTTATGCTCTGCTGTATTTAAAGATGGGATCGTCGAATTAAAGACCAGGGTAACCATTATGGGTGAGCATGTTTTCTTTTCCCTGGTGTCTACTCCAACTGCACCTAGCCACACTGAAAGCAGCACAGCTCTGTGGAAGCACAACTTCTGCCCATTCCTTATTACCCCAATGGAATAGCGAACTCAATTTCAATTTAAAAAAAAAACTGGGCTTGTAATCTCCTGGTTGCAGGTTCGACTTCAACTGCTGTTGTACCCTTGAGCCGAGCAAGGTTCTTAACCTGGATTGCTTCAGTGCGCATGTAAATGTATATACAGTGCACATGTAAATGTATATCCAGTGCGCATGTAAATGTATATCCAGTGCGCATGTAAATGTATATCCAGTGCGCATGTAAATGTATATCCAGTGCACATGTAAATGTATATCCAGTGCGCATGTAAATGTATATCCAGTGCGCATGTAAATGTATATCCAGTGTGCATGTAAATGTATATCCAGTGCGCATGTAAATGTATATCCAGTGCACATGTAAATGTATATCCAGTGTGCATGTAAATGTATATCCAGTGCGCATGTAAATGTATATCCAGTGTGCATGTAAATGTATATCCAGCTGAATGAAAATGCAAAGGCAGTGCAAGGTGCTCGGGATATAAGTGCCTGCTGCATGCCCATAACGCAATTTAATTAACAGAAATTTACATTTTGCCCATTGGCTACACACAGAAGCAGATGCACTCGCTTACATTTTGCAATTTAGCACAGGCCTTCTGACTCAGAGGGAAGGTTTGAATCTTAAGCAATCTGCCCAGTGGTGAGTACATGTCGTTTTGAGCACAGTGGACATATTCAGGGCTGCAGCAGTTGTCAGAGATCTGTGCTGATACACCTTGACAGAGAGCAGGCTGATGTTAGCCTTAGGGCTGATCAATTTCATTGCTTGTCTTTTGAGGCTTTCAACAAAATGCAAACATTTCACTTAAAACATTTTTGGGGATTAATTTCCTTCATTTTTGTACCGGGTGGTTTAATTAATAATCGGTATTATCATACATGTAGCCTTACACTTATCATATGAAATTCAAAAGATCATCCTAAAAACAAGCGCTAGATTTTATGGTACAACGTCACAATGTTTAAATCATATTTACTATACCACTGCAGTACATATGCACATAAGCCCGCATTCAATAACACTGTGGCACAACAACATTTAACATGTGTCAACATTTAACACCCTCCAGCCCACCAAATTACCACAACACTTCACAGATGTCAAAGCTTGACGTCTACTTTCCATAGTGAACTTTTACAAGCCATGGAATATGTGCAGTTCCTCTCTCATTTCTCTCTGGAAGCTATAGTGTTTTGGTCTTGTTTTACCTCGATGTTCACTTGTCTCACGTGGTTATTTTTCAGAGAATGAAGACACAACGGTGCAGGAAACGCACTACAGTAAGTGCATGCCATCGTATTGCCATCGGATTTTTCATTACATTTTAGCGCTTGGCTTGTTACTTATTATTATCTGGAACAGTTGTACCCATTCATTATTAACACGTATAGAATGACAGAACAGCTTGGGATCATCGAGGAACGGCCCTAGGAAAGGTTTTATTCAGGCAAGGAGTACTGTACACAATTGCACTGCTCCGGGTTGCTCAAAAGATCAATATTATGATTTATATATTTTTTAAAAGCCAAGGCTTTTGTATTTGGCTCTAAAAGTGTAAAATGAACTTGGGAATTCTTGATTTGAAGCTATCAACTATTAGGCTTTGCATATGGTGCATGTAACATCTTTTACACAGTTCAGCTATCTAATCCAATTGCATACAGCATGGTTTTGCCAATGATACCTGATGCAAACAGCATCTTACTTGGTTCCAGCCAATTACATAATTCAGAAAGTAGTGCATGAATACAGAGCATGCTTTACTGCAGATTTGTATTTGAACTTGTTTTTAAAATGTATCCATGTCTTGTGTCCACCCCTTATATAACGGGACTTCACCACTGGAACTCCATTTCCCAGCCACCTCCACTGCCCCTCAGTCTCTGCCCACTCAGATGTTTTGCATTAAAGAGATGAAGTCAGGAACATGAAGACTATGGTGGCCATGCAAATGGAGGCCTGCTAAAGTAGGGGAGGACCTAACTCTAACAGGATTTATTCAGACCACATCTCCGCTCTCCACATCAAAGCCCTCTTTGTGCTGTTATTGATTCTTACAACATACAGACATTTATTCATATAAATAAACAGATCTCCTGTTTAACAAGTCTTTCCTAAACAGACAGGAGGTAGGACATCAATGAAACATTTGCGAAATGTTGGGAATTGAGTGGAAGATGTTAAGTTTATTTTAATTGGATGGCATTAAGCAGGTGGTGTTTTAAAATGAGTGTTGTAACAGTACGTGTCAGACGCATGCAGATTACATTCGTAATAGCAATTCTGGTGCGCAGACAGAGTTTATGATGTTACACGGCAGCTGCTTGTATTAAACAACTGCATAATCACAGAGTCTGCTTACAGAAGACATACGCTGATTATTTCATCATCATTTGCATCTGTCAAAAACATCATTGAAGCAGATTCTCCCACCCTGTCCTTATTATTAAAAAAATGATGTGACCAAAAAACTCAGTGCTATCTATGGTGTAAATGCAATATAGACACAATTTTTTAACTGAAAGCAGAGAATGATTTTTGAATCACTTCACACCCTGGAGGTGCTACTATGACTGTATTATTATACATTAGCCTCTTTGGGGAAAAAAGCAATGTATACTTGTTATTATTTTGTGTTACCACCATTTCTAAACAGCCAGTTCACAATTTCAGTTGTTACTTGAGGCTCACTCACTCTTCTCAGCACACACTGCTGCGATGATTTTTGGAGACTTGCCCTGATGTGTAAAAATAAAGACTGAATTCTTGCCTGCTGTCTTCTGCATTTGAAAATTATAGCATTAGCATGCTTGCTAGCTACATTAGATGACATTAAACATAGATTATTAGTATTATTAATTATAATTAATTTACATATTAATAATATTTATTTAAATATTATTAATATATAAACAAATAAAAAAACAGATTAGAATTATAAGATAAGAGACATAAGAGGTACTTATATAGATACCATGGATGAGATCATATAAATAAGAAAATTCCAATGAAATCTGCATTTTATCCACCAGGCTGTATGGCAATTGAAAGCAATAATCATATAAAAAATTGAATATGACTTTAAAGCGAGAGATGAGTGACCATCATAGAAAACTCAGTATTAAAGGGCATGTTGCACCCACCATTTTATAACATCCACTGGCTCCGAATAGCTGCATGTGTGCCCTGTGGAAAAAGACTACTCCATTACACATGACATGCAGAATGTGCTTCTGTCAGCATAAATATAATGTTCTTCCAGATCATAGCTCAGAGTCCAGATCTTGCGGTATATTCATTACTAAATCATTACTGGCTGTTATTTTATTAAACAGGGGAGGGAATCATTCAAATGTGTCACCTATTTTAATGAGTGATTCATTGAAATACTGCTGTTGTAATTTTACTCTGGGCAGTGTACGTGACTATTGTGTCTTAGCTGAAACGATGGGAGAATAGAATGCAGGATTCAGCGCTTGGATCCTTGCACGATTCATACCAAATATATCTCCAGGATGCGCAGAAATGCGATCGTTGATCACTAATGTATAATATGTCAGTTTATCAGCACAATAAAACTTTTGTGAATATGCCCCATTGTGTATTGGGACTACATGAATATCACACAGGCTAATAAATATTGGGAGAGGTGTTAAAAAGTGGGCCAAGCTGCTGAGCGGAGACTAGGCCTACCGTGGGATGCGCGATTGTGTGAATTGCTTTTTGATCTGTCATTCTGGAGCGTACAGAATAAATATCAGCATTCACTGCATGTGCAGAACTGGGACGGGGGGGAGGCACTCTCTCTCCCCACAAGAGACGTCCTCATAGTCTTTCGTCTTCGCTGGGAGAGGACGACACTGAAGAGGACACAGAAGCTTTCTGTGAATGAGAGGAGAGAGAGAGGAGAAGAAAAAACGAGCGCGTCAAACCCTTTCCCACAGGACACGCCAGTGTCAGGTCAGCCTCTCTCTGGTGTTGGGAAAGGCACTGGCTGTGGGTTTGCATTCGGAGGTACTGGGGCACCTATGAGAAAACAGTGGCGCTCATTTTGAGCCTGAGGAGAGCCAAGATGTCAGCCACTCTGTGGTGTTGGGAAAGGCATTGGCTGCAGTTCGCAGTGGGAAGTACTGGGACACCAATCATTTTGGGCCTCTGAGAAGAGCCAAACTGTCAGTCACAAGCCTCTAAGCCAGGTACTGTTTCTCCTTAACTACTCCTGTTGATAATTTTCACAAGGAGCCATACTCACCCTGTTGCCAGACTCTGATTGGCTAGGTGGGGTGGCCGGACAGTTAACTTCCTCTTCCTGCTGCTCCTCTCCTGTTTCCTCTCCATTGTCACTCCTCTTTTCCTCCTCTTCTTCCTTTCGCTCCTCTTCCTCTTCTCCCTGCTCCAGCGTGCTGTCGGATGACTCAGGTGCCTCGGGCGTCTCAGGAATCTCAAGCGTGTCGAGAGCAGCCTGCTCCAGCAGCAGGGTGCTGATGGGAATCTTTTTGGCCTTGAAGAAGTTGTAGGCCTTTTTGCTGACAACCAGCAGGGTGAGGGCGTCGCCGCTGCCAGTGATCCTCTCCACCACCTGCTCGTGGGTGCTGTCCTCCACGTTGACCCCACCCACCTCGATCACGACATCGTCGTCCTCCAGGCCCGCCCTGTCGGCCACCCCGCCCTTCACCACCTGGAAACGGGCAAGAGTGACGGACACGTCAGTGTCACTGCGACGCGGCCGGTGCTCATGCCGGGTTTCAGCAGCAGGCTGTTTTAAAATGGAAGACGAAACCGCATGGAGAAGGACAGAATTCACAAACTCCCACATTCACATTCCAGGACAGCATCTGCAGGGCACCAAAGCATTAAACCGAAAACTAAAAGATGTGGCTCAAGGCCAGATGCAGTTTCATTATATATTTATTGCTTTGGGAAGTACAATTTTTGCTTTTATGTTTTTTTATTTTTTATTTTAACAAATTCAGTGTCAAACTCTGCACAGTACATAATTCTCAATTGACAAAATTGGGTTGTTCTCCCGAGTTAAATAAATATATATACATACAGTATCTGTGTGGGAAATCTTCAATATGACAAAGAGAGATAAAGTGACCAATTAGGTAAATAACCCCACCCCCGAACCCACACTGTGTTTCACTGCAAGTTGAATAAAAAGTTATTAATGAATCATATGCCATCTCCTGTATTCTTGGATGTAGAAAAAATCCACATCAGATTACCTTTTTTTCCAGATTTGTATTCAACTAAATCTTATGTTAGGAGCCTACTGTTATAAAAAGAATGGTATCATGTTATATTAATTGGCCTAAAGCATGAGTAATTACACCACAACCACAGAACAGGGTAGAGCATAACAACTATATATGTACACAGTCACTTACAGCCAAGAAAACCAAGTTTAAGCTGTTTTCTTAACTCCAAATGAAGTCCCCGAAGTCAGAACCAAACCTCAGCTATTCTTCTTTTACCCAAAATTGTAATGCTGTAATATGAAAATGGATTCATTCATTAACATTCAAGTTTTGAAATATGGTGTTTACCACCATAAGTACAATGTCTATGTACACCACGGTCAAACCAAAGTTGCACTACCTGAAAAACATACGTTTCAAACCAGCACATTTCACACAATGACAGCCCGTGCAGGTGCGCCCCCATCTTACCTCCTTCAAATACTGACCAGGTACCCCATGGACGCCATTGAGGTGGAACCCAAATCCACTGGCAGTCTTTTCGAGCTTGCAGAGCTTGGGTTTGTACTCTTCCGGGATTGGCTGGGAAGAGGCAGGGGGCGGGGTAGGCACAGGTTCGGGGGCAGGTGTGCCACCGTTGGGGGATGCAGGGGGGCTCGTCTGTTGATGGGACCCCCTCACCTCGTTCCAGTAGAAAAGGGGAGACACTCCTGCCTGTAAAGTTATACACACTGAGTTATTTTATTTTTTCCACAAAGATCAAAACAAACTGCCATTCGATGGCCCGTGACAGGCCACCACTGAGGATATGATGACAGATTATTAATAAATGCAAAGCATTAGGGCCTAGAATACAGGCAACCACGTACCTTCTTGTACATTTTGTCAGTCTCTTCATCCACCACCAGCAGAGAGCAGGACCCCCCGCACTGCCGGATTCTCTCCACGACCTGCTCGTGACCCAGGGACTCCACTTCCTGTCCGTTCACGGCCACCAGGCGGTCCATGTCCCTCAGCCCCGCCTCCTGCGCGGGGCTGCCGAGGTCAATGTCCTTTATGAAGTGGCCTGAGAGGGGGAGGAGCATTACGCTTGTGTATACTGTTAGCTTCTCTGATGTGCACAATTTTCCCCTTTTGCTTAATTTGGCTGAGGGGCCCTTATGTCCCGATGATGAAGCAAGGACATGTTTTGTCTTATTGAGCCTCCAGCAACGTACTGCTCCTGAATTTTCCATGGTTGACCGTCTCACCGCTCAACCAATGCAATGATGGCAGTCAGGTGCAGTTATTCTTGCAGAATGGGGTTAAGATGACAAGTCTAGTTTGGTTAGATCGATGCAGCCCAACTCCGTTCCTGGAGATGAACCTTAATTTGACACCACTGATTCCACTAATTAGCAGTTCAATGATATCTCTAACTTGTGAATGAGGTGTGCTTTGCTAGGGTAGGAGAGAGAACCTACAGGACGGTAGATCTCCAGGAATAGGGCTGGAACTTCTAATGACCTCCTCTTGCCTTTAGGCAGACGTGACCCCTCCCCACATGGGACGTTGACCCTGCCACTCAAACGCACCTTCCATGTTTGGGTCGGCTCGCAGGAAGAAGCCGTAGCCGTCGGTGCCCTTCGTCACCTCGGCGATACGCGGCTTGTGGGGGAGGAGCTTAAGGGTGGCCAGCTCCGCCCTCAGCTGCAGATTCCGGTTCCTGTAGTGGCTGTCCGTCTCTTCGTCAGCCAATAGGAACAGGACGCTGGCGCCCGAGGCCCTCACCTGCCACACACCGCAACACAGGTGAACAGCGAATCCCCCCCCCACGGTCCCCCACAGGGGCAACGGAAAGCACCGGAAAGGTGGTGTTGAGAGAGGGGGGGGTCACGGATTCTATAATTCAGTTTAGCCTCGGCTTATCTTTTAGACAGAGATAAGTGGAAATCTTTGTGGAAGTGGAGGTCACACAGAACTTCACAAGGGAGGTTTTATTCCCCCAGTCTGGCTCAGTTCAGGGCTTTTATTTTATTTTATTTTTTAAAAATTCCTTCTAGACTGGGAAAAATCCCTTGTGAGGCTCTGTTTGACTTTCTCTTCCACAGAGATTTCCACTTAACTGGAATAGATATATGTTTTATTTTTAAATCAACAAATGAAGAAATCAATGCATTTTTCTATCGAGAGGGAATCATGGACTGTTTCCGAATCAGTGAGGTCACTGATGACATGGTCCACCAAATTTAGGGCTCATGAAGCCTCAGCACAAGGATGTTTCAGCAGTGCTATCCAGTGCCTGGAAGAAGGGCTTTCCATAAAAACACAGCATCGCTCAAAACCATGGTGAGAACCGCGCTGCTGAATTCAAACCTCAGCAGAGATCCGCTTTAAAAGGTCAGACTCTTAATCCGTGCGCTCTCGTGGTACAGCGTGAGATTTTGTGAAACAAACGACATGTGTGTAACCTTCTCCACGATCTGCTCGTGCGTGGCGTGCTCCACGTTTTCGCCGTTCACTTCCACGATGCGGTCTTGGGCCTTCACCCCGGCCCTCTCCGCCACACCCCCGGGGGTCACATTGGTCATGAAAATGCCCTTCTCACCTTACACCAGACACACAGACAGACAGACAGACAGACAGTACAACAACAACAAAAGTATGTAATAGTAATAAAAATAATAATAACAATAATAATAATCATCATCATCACCAATACATAGATATATAAAAGTCACTCAAGCTATAATGACATGAAGCGCTCTTTCCGTAAGACTGTCAGCAAAACTACAAGGCTTAGGCGGAGATTAATTAATGGTAAATGCTTACATAATGTCAAGAAAATTTTTTTTAAACGGACAGTTAATGCATGGAACTGCTTGCCAGGTCTCGTAGTTAAGGCAGATACGCTTGGAGGACGCAAGTTCTTGAGAAAGTGTTAGATGCGCACTTGGGCTTTTGGTAAGCAATGGTGACAGATGGGCTGAAAGCCTTGGTCTACGGTCTGAGAACCAAAATGGCAGTTTTTAATTGTCTAGGTCTGCAGAACAAACTGGGCCCTCACCATGAGTGGACTTCAGCGAAAAGCCATACTCGTTCTTAGCCTTCACCAGGAAGCAGAGTTTGGGTTTGGGCATCGACCCAGCTACACCATTCATGACAGGCTGTGCCTGGGTGGGGCGGGGCTGGGGGTTGAACAAGTCGACCCCGTCCGCCTTGGCCTGTTTGTAGGAGGCCTGGTCCAGGATGTGAAACGTTACGGTGTTTCCACTGCGCTTCACCATATCCACCACCTGGAACAGGAAACAAACAGGAAGTTAAGGGGGCTACTTCCTCCTGAACCATGTATACAGTAAGCTAAATGTGCTACTTCCTTTTGAACCATGTATATAGGAAGGTAAAAAGGTTATTTCCTCTTGATACATGTATGCAGGAAGCTAAATGAGCTACTTCCTCATGAACCACATATACAGGAAGCTAAGAGTGCTACTTCTTTCTGAACCATGCATACAGGAGGCTAAGAGGGTTACTGTCTCCTGAACCATGTACACAGGAAACCAAGAGGGCGATGGCTTTCTGAGCCATGTATACAGGAAGCTAAATTGGTTGCTTCCTCCTGAACCATGTATACAGGAAGTCTCTATGAGAATGAGGTCATTTCAGAATCTGTCACAGACCGCCCCCCCCTGGGCGGAGCTCACCTGTGAGTGGTCCAACCGATCCACGAACGTCCCGTTGACCCTCAGGATGCGGTCCCCGTCCTTCATGCCGGCCAGCTCGGCCGGGCCGCCCAGCTCCAGATTTCGGATCAGGTGACCCTCCTCGCCCTGCTCCTCGCGCAAGAAGAAGCCGAAGCTCCGCCCCTCGCTCTTGCTCAGGTTGATCACTCTGGGTGTGGGCGTGGCCATCTCTGTCACATGACCAAAGAAAAGCATGGAATGCACCACTGTCTCTCTTTCTTCTCCCGAATACTTCTTTAGAGCACTGCAGTGCATCATACGTGTGTACTCCATGAACAGGAATGACAAGAAGTTCAACTTTTTTTGTCATTTGCTAAAAGCTACACATTCATATTTCCTTTCAAAGAAAAAAAAAGTAGAAATGTGCTCAAAATAGGAACACTGTATCTACAGAAGAGCAGTCTAATATTGCATCTCTGGCATAAAACAAAGACAAAATATCTGCAGAGGGACACACACTAATATTCTGAGTGCATACTCTGCACCGAATAAAAACACTATCAGCAGCAGACTTTGTTTCTGTATAATTAAGCAGGTGGGTCCTGGCTGTGGAGTGTGTGGGTGGAACAGACAGAACGTTTCCAAGCTTCAGTACCAGAATGCGACAGAGTGGAAAAAGCAGAGCTGTTCCTGAACTAGTCTCCAGTTCTAGTGCTGAGAAATATGTTCCTATCCTAATATCTACAGTACTTGATAAATACAAAATGAAAATATATATTTCACTTCCATTGGAATTTGTGTTGTTTTCTCAAGCTTTGGTTGATTCAGATAATGCAAAAAAAATATATACTTCACAAAGCAAACAAGGCTACTGAACTTGACCTTCAGTGTAAAGGCCCCATTTTAAAGCTGCTATCAGTGGCTGTTCAGGTAGTTTATAATTGATCTAGAACCTTCCGTTCAGTTTTACACCTGCTGAGAAGCAATAAATGACCGATAGCAGCCATCTCCTAAAAAGAATAGAAAAAGCCAGAGCGGATATCAGATCTGTGGCTATATGAATCCAGTCCTGTCAGGAAGGTCATGCATTCTAACTGCCTTTCCAGTATCAGACATGTATGGCTCTATCAACACATCTCTGATTATTATGAGATATAAATACTTGTATTTATCTACATTTATCTGTACATCAGTAAAGGTGTTTATTGCTATTATTGTTGAACTACTGCTGCTACTACTGTTATTGCTAGAGCTACTGATACTGCTACTACTAATAATAACAATTACAACAACAATAATATTTTTAAAAATAGTAATACGTTAAAATATTTATGCTATTGTATTGGTGCACAGTATATGTCATTATTATGTGGTACGGAAACCCTGACTGTGAGTTTACTCAGCGACGAACATGTCACTCAAATCAAGAGTTTCGAAGCTCCCCCCAAAACACCGCCCTGTTAATGTCTAACGCATTTTTTGCTCAGTTGTTCAGTGCCTACAGAAGGCAGCAATGCGGTAGCTATTGGGGGCGGGGGGAGATGCCACTGCTTTTATTTGTATCTATATTTGTGTCAAACCAACAAAATTATTTGTATTCAGATTTTTTTTAATGGAAGTGGGCGTGGCATAAACCAGAAGTGGGTGGAGTTTTACACAGAAGCTGCATAAAAAGCCAGAAATCCCATATTTTTACCATTAGAATAACTGCCACTGCTGTTGTCGAAATATTGAAGCAATAAGTCATGTTTTTACAATTACATCAATAATAATCCAGTTTAACAACAGGTAATTTGCTTTTTAAGGCTGTATTGAACAAACAATGACCTACAGGCTATGTTATATAGCCATAACAGGCTTTTATAACACTGAGGTAAACAAACAGTCAAATCAAGCTTCAAACATAGGCAAAATGTTTTTTATAAATCAAGACATTGTTACTCATCCAAACTGCATGAACCCCACCTCCACCCCTACCCGAGGGACACCAAACTGATGACTTCATCACGGTCACGCGTCAGATTTCAGGGACATCCTGCTTAGACCCATCAGAAAAACATTTGTAGTATTTTTTTTGACATAATACGTTTTTCAGTGAAAATATTCAAAATATTATTTTATTTTTATTGAATGAAGTGGGTTTCCGCATAATAGAATTTGTGATTCTTGAAATTTTGACCACAGACTCATGGTCGACAAAAATGAACTACTGGGCCTTTGGAGGATGAAACATGTTAATTTCATTATAGTAAATCCAAATCCAAGTTGAGCTTCACTCAGTGGAACAGAAAACCAGTATCCTGCTTAGAAAACAAGCCTGGGAACTGTGTTCCAGTTTCGGGCCCAGTTCTCGACCAGCATCCTGCTTAGAAAACAAACCTGGGAACTGTGTTTTCCGGTTTTGGGTTCTGTGAGGCTTTGTTAACACAGCTACAGGAAGCTGGGGCAGCAGAGAAAACATTCCTCACCTTTTCAGTGGCAACTACTCCGCACAATTTTGTAAGATCTATGATTTGGATCAAACCAAATTACTTGTCCCAGCAGAGGAATTCTTAGTTTGTTGCCATGGTAATCATGCTGGCCTTATCTTCATCAAATTACCACGCTAATCCTTCCATCGGGGGAAAACCGCTTATTGCTGTTGTGGGTACGATGAATTTTAACACCCTCTCCAAAGAAAAGAGAAAGAAGAAGAATCCAATTATTTCACACAATTCGTAACAGAGTAAAAGTCAATGTTTTTCATTAAGAGGAAAAAATGAAAATGCTTACAGTTGGAACTGTCCTCATGATCTACACCACGAACACTGTACTCTGGGGATTGTTAATAGTTAACAGTCAATCCGGCGGAAAACTCTTTTCCAAAGTACGAACTATGAGGAACGCCTTCCCTTTGCTTCCACAAGAAACAATGTATGCCACAGGATGTAGCATTGCACTAATTTGAACGCCACAGGATGTAGCGTTGCGCTAATTTGAACGCCACAGGATGTAGCGTTGCGCTAATTCGAACGCCACAGGCGGTAGCGTCGCGCTCATACGAACGCCACAGGCGGTAGCACAACCTGAATTCGAAAGCAAAAGGACGCACTGTCGTACCAGAACGCGATCCGAGGCGCGTCAAAAACACCTGCAGCTCCAAACCTGTTCCTCCGTTTCCCCGTCCGTGCTACTTTTATGAACTGCTCCTGACGGCGGTTCTACTGATGTACTTATATAACAAGAGAAAACAATTTCAAACAGAGGGAAAAATAACGTTGATAAAAACATCCCCTCGTCGTACGTGAGAGCAACACGGCTTTGACCTGGCCGCGTAATTCCTGCGATTTGTCTCCACGCAGAGCTTAACTGAACGAGCCACACGCCAGGCTCCATGCAACAGCCCATTGCTAAACACCAAGCAGTGACTCTATGACGGTTAATCACTTTGCCCATATATTACAGGGGTATACCTGCAATGGCCACTCCGCTGGTGCAAGCCTTTCGCTCGCTCAGTAACAAACTCTCAGAGAACAAAGGTATGAGAAAGTGCACTTGTCACTGTGGTGGTACTCCATAGGTACGTAAAATTGTACCCTAGCCAGCAATACATCATTTATTTGTACCTTTTTTTTTGGTCGTACAAGGTACTTATTAATACCCAAATGGAACATTATTGTACTTTCCGGGTACATTTGCGAAAGAACAAACATGTACCTGCACTGTACCTGCACGTACTTCTGAGAGGGCAGGGGCCCTAAGGAGGAAGCTCACAGCCCTGCCATTCCTTTCACACTGTCCACCGATAAATGCCTGTGCCCATGCTAACACCATGAAGACGGACACTCACCTGCTGCCTGCTGGATGTCGTCCGAAGGAAGGCTTTCCTCGCAGACTGCGGGTGCAGTTATCTCTCCTTCTCCTTGGGGACTTTGGCAGACCAAAGGTTGACTTAACAGCTGAGTTATTTAACCGAGTCCCATGGTCCGGTCCAAGTGACCGCACGCCTCTCCTCGGGGGGGTTGAGTTGCTCACAGGGTGGGGTTCATCATGGGGATGGGGAGCGGGGGGGGGAGTGGGGGGCAGGGAGGGGGGGGGTGCATTTTGTTGTGGCGAACGTCAGATCTTTTCTGCTTCGCCTCTCAAAATTCTGGGCGTTTTGAAAGGATCGCATAAAGATCTGAGCGCTGCTTAGCTCAGGGACAACCCTTCAATCCCAGTCCATTGTGATTCCTGAGGGACACAGATGGTAGAGACCAATCAACTTTACCCAGACTTTCCTACGTTCTTCTCATCATATTCAGTGTGGTGTGACAGGGGAAGATGGCTAAATTATTGAAATGTGTAACACTTAAAGACATTTATTTATTTGACGTTTATTCATTAGACCCAGCACACATTAACAATGATTGTTTGAAACAATAACCTGGTTAATCATATCGTATCAATCAATTTTCTGAATGTGAAGGTACAAGCATCCATATAGGGATTGTGAACACGGATTGGTGGATGATGCTAACCTGTGACAGGTAGGGATCATGCATTTTCAGCAGTTGAGAATGACTGTGGCTAGGATACCTGGTGGTTCCTCCAGATATTGCTTTGGGGTACAGTGTACTGACTGTATAGACTGTATAGACTGTGTAGACTCCAGTAACTAGCACATAACAGTCATAGCATGCAACAGAATGGAAGGGCTTCTGTTGGCTTGTTCATCCTTGAAAGTGTTCTCCATGATTTCTCCCTCCCTCTACACATTTATTATTTTATTTTTTTACATTTATATATATTTGTTTAACCTGAAAAACAATTCAAACTGCCTCTACCTGCAGTCAGCTTGGTAACAGCAACTTCGCGAAGAGGATTCCAACATTTCACCACAATATTCTCTTTTCTGTAAATCCTTCAGTTGGCGGCATGGTGGTGCAGTGGGTAGCACAGTGGCCTAACAGCAAGAAGGTCCTGGGCCTTTTTGTGTGGAGTTTGCATGTTATCCCCTGCGTGGGGTTTCCCCCACAGTCCAAGGACTTGCAGGTACACTAACTGGAGAGTCTAAATTTCCCAATAGGTGTAAATGGTATGTGTGCCCTGTGATAGATTGGCGGCCTGTCCAGGGTGTATTCCGGCCACAATGCATGCTGGGATAGGCGCCAGCACCCCCCGGGACCCAGCCCAGCATAAGAGAGTATAGATAATGGAAGGATGGAAATCCTTCAGCTGAACACTGAACTGTTCACAATCAAACCCTGCCGACATGCCCTCTTCCTAAACTCTTGATTTTCCGACACGCTCTGCTAGACACGCATTGTAAAATAAATCTGACCGTGTATGTGGTATACCAATCGGTCAGCGCCGATGACTATAGGCACTGTAACACATTCATGTAAATCTTGGCATTGCATACGACAGGCAGCCCCACTTCACAGAGGGAAATTCCAGCGCCATTTTTACTCCACTTATTCCTGGCATTCTCACATCTGTTCTGCGTAAAGCCTAATTCATCACACAAAGGGCTGATTCTCAAATGAAAAATGTTTCTCATTTTACCATGCTGAGGGGGGAGGGGGGCTTTGGGGGAGAAAGACAGAGACCTAGAGAAAGACGGAGACAGAGAGACAGAGACATAGAGAGAGAGAGAGAGCGAGAGAAAATGTTTAGACATGACTATAAAAGTATGCTGGTGTAATGTGTTCAGCAGACATCACTGACATTCAGGAGGACACGTTGGCAGTGTCTTTCCTCCCATATTGCACTAAAGCCACGCCCCTTTGCTATGCAGAAGTTTCCAGATGCAT
The DNA here is from genome assembly GCF_013347855.1 of Anguilla anguilla. Lineage (NCBI taxonomy): Eukaryota > Metazoa > Chordata > Actinopteri > Anguilliformes > Anguillidae > Anguilla > Anguilla anguilla. Next base: position 31,201,649 of record NC_049215.1, on the reverse strand, counting down.
TTCATCTACCAATGGGCCTGACAAACTTTACAATGAAAAAACATGTTTATGAATTATCCCCAACCTGACAAGGAAAAAGCTACTATGTCGCCACCTTGTGGCTATATTGGGCCACCACAAGCCTGATGTTGTGTTTCATGACATTTTTTATGAACTGTGTAGATTCTACTGGCAATTTTCAAAATTTTTGAGAAAAAATAACACAAGAGCATTATCAGGCAGATGCATACACATACACTTTGCATGGACTCTTAAAGATACAGCTAACTCTACCACAAAGTTGAAATCATACAATTGGACACAGAAGTCTTTTGGTGTGCAACAGCACCATCTGCAGGCTGCTTGCAGTACAAAGACATGAATAACATCAGTGGGCAAGAGAGAAAGCATATTACATTTGTTCAGCTGGGAGATGGTTTTTTTTAAATCCAGAGTGAGCTTCAGTGAAAGAGAACATAATAGCGTCAATCTGTACAGGAGAAACAGTACCAGACCTGGCTAACATTTTCCAAGCCAGTGTGTTTGAGAGCAACACCATAAATGCACTAAATGTAGATGGAATTCTGCCAACCATGAACCATGATAAAAAATCATACATTTTCACGCATTCTAAACTACACAGCATGCCTTAACAACCCTAAAGAACCTGCTTATTGGGTGGTTAATAGGAAAGAAGCCAACAGTTGGGAAGAGGAGACGCATGTTCTCCTTCTCCTTAACTGACCCTGTCTTTCGTCACCGAGTGACAGGTGAAACGTCCCACCCAATGAGAACGTTTCCGATGCATTGCAACCTTTTAGAACGCATGAAATGCATGCATGCGGCGGCGGTTGGCCTCTCTCTGCACACGGCTCGCGTTGTCTTTTCTGCAAGTGGAAATCACCTGGGACTGAAACAGGAAGCCACGCTGCTCGTAACCACAGCGCTGTGACTGTTGCTGGCCACCGACAGAGGCAGGCAAATAAAAGGCCGCAGTGTGCCACAGACATTCGAGTCTCTTGTAACGGTTATTAGCTTTGTTGTCTAAGCCTTTCAGCGTCAGAGACCATTTTGAAAAAGCTACTCGCCTGACCCGAACGCCATGTTATCAGAATAACGGTTTGAAATCACGAGAGGGTTCAACTTTTCGGAAAAAACTTGTTTCGGCCTCATGCTCGAAAATGTATTACAAAGAAATGACCGATAATATGACATACCATTTACATTTAATTTCCTGTTCGCCCTTTATATTAGTTACTTAGCAGACGCTTTTATCTAGGGCGACCTACAGTGTATGAACAACCAAAGTGCTACTTGATTTATGAGCCATTTTAAACAATTTTTTTATGACTCTCAAATTAGCTTAGCCTCTGTACCAGCCACAAACACACTCACTCCCTCAAGTACACTGAACACCTTTCCTATTTTGCTTATTTATTCTAGAAAAAAAGAACAAGAACAAGAACGTAAAAAACACATTAATATAATGCTTTAGATGAACTTTACAGCAAAGCAGAAGTCCACTTTGAAGGCGTCTGAAAGTGAAAGCGGTCGTCTTAAATAGCAGAACCACAGTAGACAGGAACCCAACATACTGACACACCTTTGCCCCGAACTGAACGTGCAGGGGTGCTGGGGACGTTTTAGAAGAGCTTACTCATGCAAAGACATCTCTTCTGTCCAACCTGAGGTACTTGTTAAACAGGTAAGAAATGAATTACAAGGATATTATTTAAATAATGGAATCTTTTAATCCATTATTAATGACGAAGTGTAGCACAGTGGGTAAGGAACTGGGCTTGTAACCGAAAGGTCGCAGGTTCGATTCCCGGGTAGGACACTGCCGTTGTACCCTTGAGCAAGGTACTTAACCGAAATTGCTTCAGTATATATCCAGCTGTAAAAAGGGATACAATGTAAAAAAATGCTATGTAAAAGTTGTGTAAGTCGCTCTGGATAAGAGCGTCTGCTAAATGCCTGTAATGTAATGTTTTATTTTTACATTTACCTGACATTTTGGGCCCCTTTTGGATAATTTAACATGAGTGCAAAGCCATGTCCTACGCTGGAAATGTAATAATTGCGTTAAGGTTTAAGTTTGTCAAGTTAACGTGACAACGTGACACTACCAATGAGCAGAGCGATGTACACACAAGTGTGCTGGCAGGCAAACTGAACAAAACATCTTTCTGTTCCTTGACGTGTGAGGTACTGAAGCATCTTTGTTTCCTTTCAAGGGTGCGCCATGAATTCAACTAAAGGCCTTTTCCACGTGACGGTAAACAGCACATATTTAGAGATCATTGAGGGTGAGCCATGTTCAAATAAGTATGCGCACATGTGACGATATTCCCACACACGTACAAACGGTAGGCATGCATGAATCCCTGCAGTTACCATGGGAATGTGGTCTTAAAGTGCCTGGTGAGCTGCTTCCTGTGTCTCATCTTTTATACCATTGCTTTCTGTGTAAATATGTCTTCACATCTTGGATTTCACATAGAATTGTGGCCCAAAAATGCACAATATTCCAAGTTCAATTGCAGGAAACAATCTTAAAATACTTAGCATTATTTTATTTCTTCAGATAAAGACTCAGCCCAAAAAAGTACCATTTCACTTATGAACATAATTTATCTCCCGTTTGAATCTTTAAGCTTCATCTTAACTAAACATCAAATGTCAATCAGACCTTTTATGAATGTATTTGCTGAATTCTTTTGATCTGTGCACCTCTGCTATTTAACCGAAAGGGTTTAAACAAAAGCACAACCTGTTATTTTCTTAAATGTATTTATTTGAATAAGAACATGCACCAGTGAAACTGACTTCAGGTCAATTCATGGTGGAATAGTTCCTGTTCAGTCCCTGTTGATTTAAATGAAGGTTAAACATAGACTCCGAGGATCCAACATAGATTTCAATTTGTTTTTGCCTAGACAAGATTAGATGGACTGGCTGGCTCGTTCTCAATAAATAAAAAAAATGCTCAACTCAACATAAAAAATATTTAAATAAACATGAAACTAAATTTTATTTACAAAGTATTTTCCTTTTTTTGATTTTTCTGGAGCCAGTTAAACTCTAAGGATGAATAGCTGAAATGAAAGTAGGGTCTCTGATTGCTAACCCTGATTCAAAATAACTTAGATATCATGGGTGATTGTTGAGAATTATTTATGTCAGGCTGTAACCAGCCCTTAACACCTTTTTAATTAATTTACCTATAATTTACCTACATATTCCTGTGCAGCTCGTTACTGAATGTGAATTCATTGTATGTTCCTGATTGTTTTGATGGTAGAGGTGTTCCTGACCGTGTGGCCGATTGCCCGCTACGTGTTCCTGGTCCTGTTGCTGAGTGTCTTTGTAGGCACGCTGGTGACAGACTGCATTACCAGAGGTGCCGGCAATCACACCTGTGCTGACATTTCACTTTTTCACACATTTCACACACGCAAACATGTTGCGCACACAACTGCATATACGAATGCACTCATGCACATGCACAAACGCACACGCGCGCGCGCGCGCGCACACACACACACGTGTTTCCCATACAATTAATTTATTTGGGCTGCCCGCCCAAGTGGATTTCCCCCTGCCCAAAAAGATTTTTCGGTGATCAGTTACTTATTTCTTATTTGTATTAGTTTTTTTTAAATTATTATTTATTTTCTTATGTCAAAGTAACATACAGCCGACTTTTGTTTCGCTGCGTGAGCTGGCCCTCCCCCTCGTAGCCGGCATATGTACAGTAGAGCCAAGCAGGGAGGGCAGTGCCTGAACACGAAGATAATTAGAAGGACACCGTATCTGTGCCAGTTAATGAAATATTTGAAGTTTTTCAAAATCGGGTAAATTTGGCCATTGTTATGTAGCTATCGTTTCTTAAAAAGAACGTATCCCCTGCCCTAACCAAAACTGCAGTTATTAACATTAATGAATTAATGTTAACAAGCATCAGCCAGCTAACATTAGCTTAGACAGCTAATGAAAGCGTTAGCTTTTTCACATTTTTTATTTTTTATTTATCCTTTATTTAACCAGGAAGGTCCCATTGAGATACAATATCTCTTCTGCCAGGGAGTCCTGGTACACATTTGACAGAGATGAGTACAGAATTTTTTTTTTTTTTTAAAGACAGCTAGAGGGAGAAACCGCACCACATATAAGTTGCCACAACATTACTGTTATAGTAACATTTACGGTATACAGTTACCCATTACTGCAAAAGATGCTTTAGTTTGCCCCCCCCCCCCCTTCCTTATCTGGGAATTTGTCGTAAATCTGTGCACAAAGAAATGCTTGTTGTATGAGTCTGGGTCATGCTGCTGCTCCAGGAAGGCGGAGAAAGAATTCATTCTCTTCGTCGCCTGTACACCTTGACGCGAAAAGTAAAAATAAATAAATAAAATTGCCCCAACACAAAATATGAATAAAGTGCCCGAACCCAAAATGTGAACTCTGTCTGCGCAGTAAAATTTTAACACCCCACCACTACACGAAGTCGACCGCCGCAAATAAATGTTGAGACCTGAATGTGTAAGATGCGCTATTCAACTTTCTTTCTTTCTTTTTTCTACAGGAAACAGATGCTCAGAAGAAACGAGATCTGAAAGGGTAAATGTGGCAGTTCTATTCTGATTAAACTTGGCTTTTTGCATCACATTTTAAAATAAGTTACACTACCATACAGATAACTGTAGAAGCCTTTGTAACCCCGTTGTGACCTGCTGAGGTGTGTTAGCTGCGCTTAGATCCATACTGGTTCCACTGTGTCATTACTGTAGCTAGCTCTGGTGTGTAGCTGCTCTTACTGGTTCCACTGGGTAAGTACTGTAGCTGGTTCAGGTGTGTAGCTGCTCTTACTGGTTCCACTGTGTCAGTACTGTAGCTGGCTCATGTGTGTAGCTTCTCTTACTGATTCCACTGTCAGTACTGTAGCTGGCTCTGGTGTGTAGCTGCTCTTACTGGTTCCACTGTGTCAGTACTGTTGCTGACTATGGTGTGTAGCTACTCTTACTGGTTCCACTGTGTCAGTACTGTAGCTAGCTGAGGAGTGTAGCTGCTCTTACTGGTTCCACTGTGTCAGTACTGTAGCTGGCTGGGGTGTAGCTGCTCTTACTGGTTCAACTGTGTCAGTACTGTAGCTAGCTCTGGTGTGTAGCTGCTCTTACTGGTTCCACTGTGTCAGTACTGTAGCTAGCTCTGGTTTGTAGCTGCTCTTACTGGTTCCACTGGGTCAGTACTGTAGCTGGCTCATGTGTGTAGCTTCTCTTACTGGTTCCACTGGCTCAGTACTGTAGCTGGCTCTGGTGTGTAGCTGCTCTTACTGGTTCCACTGGGTCAGTACTGTAGCTAGCTGAGGAGTGTAGCTGCTCTTACTGGTTCCACTGTGTCAGTACTGTAGCTGGCTGTGGTGTATAGCTGGTCTTACTGGTTCCACTGTGTCACTACTGTAGCTAGCTCTGGTGTGTAGCTGCTCTTACTGGTTCCACTGGGTCAGTACTGTAGCTGGTTCAGGTGTGTAGCTGCTCTTACTGGTTCCACTGTGTCAGTACTGTAGCTGGCTCATGTGTGTAGCTTCTCTTACTGATTCCACTGTGTCAGTACTGTAGCTGGCTCTGGGGTGTAGCTGCTCTTACTGGTTCCACTGTGTCAGGACTGTTGCTGACTCTGGTGTGTAGCTACTCTTACTGGTTCCACTGTGTCAGTACTGTAGCTAGCTGAGGAGTGTAGCTGCTCTTACTGGTTCCAGTGTGTCAGTACTGTAGCTGGCTGGGGTGTAGCTGCTCTTACTGGTTCAACTGTGTCAGTACTGTAGCTAGCTCTGGTGTGTAGCTGCTCTTACTGGTTCCACTGTGTCAGTACTGTAGCTAGCTCTGGTGTGTAGCTGCTCTTACTGGTTCCACTGGGTCAGTACTGTAGCTGGCTCATGTGTGTAGCTTCTCTTACTGGTTCCACTGGCTCAGTACTGTAGCTGGCTCTGGTGTGTAGCTGCTCTTACTGGTTCCACTGGGTCAGTACTGTAGCTAGCTGAGGAGTGTAGCTGCTCTTACTGGTTCCACTGTGTCAGTACTGTAGCTGGCTGTGGTGTATAGCTGGTCTTACTGGTTCCACTGTGTCACTACTGTAGCTAGCTCTGGTGTGTAGCTGCTCTTACTGGTTCCACTGTGTCACTACTGTAGCTAGCTCTGGTGTGTAGCTGCTCTTACTGGTTCCACTGTGTCAGTACTGTAGCTGGCTCTGGTGTGTAGCTGCTCTTACTGGTTCCACTGTGTCAGTACTGTAGCTAGCTGAGGAGTGTAGCTGCTCTTACTGGTTCCACTGTGTCAGTACTGTAGCTGGCTCTGGTGTTTAGCTGCTCTTACTGGTTCCACTGGGTCAGTACTGTAGCTAGCTGAGGAGTGTAGCTGCTCTTACTGGTTCCACTGTGTCAGTACTGTAGCTGGCTGTGGTGTATAGCTGCTCTTACTGATTCCACTGTGTCAGTACTGTAGCTAGCTGAGGAGTGTAGCTGCTCTTACTGGTTCCACTGTGTCAGTACTGTAGGTGGCTCAAATGTGTAGCTGCTCTTACTGGTTCCACTGGGTCAGTACTGTAGCTGACTCTGGTGTGTAGCTGTTCTTACTGGTTCCACTGTGTCAGTACTGTAGCTGACTCTGATGTGTAGCTGTTCTTACTGGTTCCACTGTGTCAGTACTGTAGCTAGCTCTGGTGTGTAGCTGCTCTTACTGGTTCCACTGTGAAGTACTGTAGGTGGCTCATATGTGTAGCTGCTCTTACTGGTTCCACTGTGTCAGTACTGTAACTGGCTCTGATGTGTAGCTGCTCATACTGGTTTCACTGTGTCAGTACTGTAGCTGCTCTTACTGGTTCCACTGTGTCAGTATAGGAGCTGGTTCAGGTGTGTAGCTGCTCATACTGGTTTCACTGTGTCAGTACTGTAGCTGCTCTTACTGGTTCCACTGTGTCAGTACTGTAGCTAGCTCAGGTGCGTAGCTGCTCTTACTGGTTCCACTGTGTCAGTACTGTAGCTGGCTCTGGTGTGTAGGTGCTCTTACTGGTTCCAATGTGTCAGTACTGTAGCTGGCTCTGGTGTGTAGCTGCTCTTACTGGTTCCAATGTGTCAGTACTGTAGCTGACTCTGGTGTGTAGCTGTTCTTACTGGTTCCACTGTGTCAGTACTGTAGCTGACTTTGGTGTGTAGCTGTTCTCTCACTGGTTCCACTGTGTCAGTACTGTAGCTGGCTCTGGTGTGTAGCTGCTCATACTGGTTTCACTGTGTCAGTACTGTAGCTGCTCTTACTGGTTCCACTGTGAAGTACTGTAGGTGGCTCATATGTGTAGCTGCTCTTACTGGGTCCACTGTGTGAGTACTGTAGCTGGCTCTGGTGTGTAGCTGCTCATACTGGTTTCACTGTGTCAGTACTGTAGCTGCTCTTACTGGTTCCACTGTGTCAGTATAGGAGCTGGTTCAGGTGTGTAGCTGCTCATACTGGTTTCACTGTGTCAGTACTGTAGCTGCTCTTACTGGTTCCACTGTGTCAGTACTGTAGCTGGCTCTGGTGTGTAGCTGCTCTTACTGGTTCTACTGTGTCAGTACTGTAGCTAGCTCTGGTGTGTAGCTGCTCTTACTGGTTCCACTGTGTCAGTACTGTAGCTGGCTCAGGTGTGTAGCTGCTCTTACTGGTTCCACTGTGTCAGTACTGTAGCTAGCTGAGGAGTGTAGCTGCTCATACTGGTTTCACTGTGTCAGTACTGTAGCTGCTCTTACTGGTTCCACTGTGTCAGTACTGTAGCTGGCTCTGGTGTGTAGCTGCTCTTACTGGTTCTACTGTGTCAGTACTGTAGCTAGCTCTGGTGTGTAGCTGCTCTTACTGGTTCCACTGTGTCAGTACTGTAGCTGGCTCTGGTGTGTAGCTGCTCTTACTGGTTCCACTGTGTCAATACTGTAGCTGCTCTTTCTGGTTCCACTGTGTCAGTACTGTAGCTGGCTCTGGTGTGTAGCTGCTCTTACTGGTTCCACTGTGTCAGTACTGTAGCTAGCTCTGGTGTGTAGCTGCTCTTACTGGTTTCACTGTGTCAGTACTGTAGCTGGCTCTGGTGTGTAGCTGCTCTTACTGGTTCCACTGTATCACTCCTCATGCTTCCCCATTTCCTTTCCAGGGCGTTCCAAATGCACTCGGCAGGAATGACGAGACATCCCGCAGAAGCACTGCATCAGAAGAGGGCTATTATGAGCATATATGAGAACTGCCTGCTCTGCACAGTACACACACACACACACACACACGCATGCACGCACGCACACATGTGTGCACACACACGCATGCATGCACGCACACACACGCACACACTCACACGCACACACGCACGCACACACACACACATGCACACAGGCACACACACACGCACACAAACGCACACTCAGAGCCCCAGGCCTTAGCCTGCCATTCCAGTTAATGAGATTCTTTTCTGCACATCTTGCCCACAGTAGTTCACACCTTTTCATTGTATTTCCTGTTGGCAATAGTTAAAAGCTTCCTGGCCGTATGTGGCAAACTTGGTTACGTGCAACTGGTGCATGTTGAAGGAAAAAAAAAAAAAAAAAAAGTGTCATTAGGCGAAACTTCCTGTTTTTAATGAAGAAAGACAAGACTCAGAAACAGTGACCACCGAATGTCATTTCAGCAACTGCCTTAATCTGGAGATAGCGAGAGAAAGGTTTTCATCTTACACACCATGAAAGAACCAGCCGTTTCCCTAATTTTGAACATGCTCATAATAAATGCTATAATTAGCATTAATATTTCAGGTCTGCTGGCTGATAATCAACAAAAAGGTAAACAAATTATGTATTTTTTCTAAAGTCTGTCAAATATGTTTCTTTTAGGTTTCTTTAGGTATTTCATAACCTGATTTCAGTTGATCTGATTTTTAGGAATAGGTCCAGAGTGTACAGTTGTGGTTACACATACAGTATTTTTATTTATCCTTTATATATAGCCTACAGGTTGTGTCGTTAAGATAAAAATCTCTTTAACAAGAGAGAGCTCTTCCAGAGGCAGTAGTTACATCAAATGCAAATTAGCATTATGCAATTAAAACATGTTTAATAACTGAATATAAAATTGAGATCTAGTGCCTCGCATTTCACTATTAAATATTATTTCTTTATGTTTTAATTACAGTGTGAATCTATCTGCTTCATATATAATGCTAGTTGATTATAAGATTGCTAGACCTGGTCTTAATCCCAACTGGAGGTTTTTGATAGTCTTATTATTTCAGTAAGGAATAATTATTACATACAATTTCTGATGGTAATCAAACTTTTGGCCACAAAAAATGAACTAAGTACCAGACACAACTGAAAAACTTAGTAAAATGATTTGCTTTGCATGGCTATTTCTTTAAGTTTCTTTGAGTTTCCATCTGTAAAAGAATTGCAAAATATGAATGTTCCTTGCCACACAATAATTAATTCAGCCAACATTTTATTTAAAAAACATTGATTGAATCTTGCTCAAGAAGACTGAATATCACTAACAATTTAATTAATTGGAGATTGCATTATTGCTTTAGATCATGTTTTATTTTCATGGTATTGCACAGTATGACATCAGAACTATTATTGTTATATTTTTAGCTATTCATTTGTACTATACATTCTGCCAGTTATGAGTATTGGTGTTTTATTTTTATTTTACCAATTGTAACCTGTATGTTTTACATGAATGTTTTTTTCTTTATCCAGTTAACTGTAACTATTTCTGTGTTCTAAAAATTTTAAATTAAAAAATATTTACATGGCTGCAAAGAACACTGTATGAAATTTTAAAACCAATAAATAATGTTATGACTTAATTCCATGCCTTGAACATAAAAGTAGAGTGAGCCATTATTTTTGGAAATATTAGATACAACTCAACAAACACTAGATTTTGCAATTGCACATATAATCCAATTCTTACTTATTCTGACTTAAAAATGAGCATTCCTGAAGTCAAGAGCTTGGGGTTGGGATTGTCTGGGTGAACCTGGTATAGAATATCACCCTACACAACACAATCTCAGCTTATTATTTTTTGTGTTCATGTGGTTGTTGCAACCAACCGTGCTGGATACTGCCTTTTCATTCTATTCATTTAAATATGAAATGTATTTCAAATGAATGTATAATGTCAAATGTATAAATCAATGCAATAGCTCGGGTGGTCGGTATTAATGTGCGGTTCCTTAGGTTACCCGGGTATCTCACTTTTGGAGATGCCAGGTCAAACGTCCCGATTCGTACACTTCATAAGTCTTTAGTTTAACAGACTTGAAATCCTAGTGATTGTATCTTTTGCATGCAATGCAAAATTATATGAAAAAACCTGCTGGTATAATGAAATTAAGATACATATTAACTCCCAAATTTCTATTTTTTTCCCTGTGTAGTTAATTTCACTGATATATATAATATATATATATATATATTATATATATACATATATATTAACTTCATGATATAGGCCTATAAACTCAGATATGAGTATAAACAAAATTACACTAGCTTTATGTTTCATGTAATATATTTTCTTTATTATTAACTTTGAAAACCTCTGACAAGTTCATAAACATGTTATCTGGATATTTTCAAATTGATTATGTAGGAATTACATACCGTATTCTGGAATCATGTCTTCTATTATATTATTCCAGGGCAAGAAAAGGAATGTTCCCCTGACCTCGAAGTTAAGCGAAACACAGTGCGAAAGACTTATACTCAGGAAACTCTGCGAATCAACTGTACAGTTCGACACTGTGGAAGCACGCTGACAGTTGGATGGTGTAAATTGGCAAATACATCGATATGTGCACCGGTGAGTGAATCAGACCATATCAAAATCTGGGGACAAAATCAAGAAGATGATGCGGTCTACATGTTTCTGCATTTCACAAATATATCCACGAAGGACTCGGGTCTCTATCGGTGCAAAATGTGGGGAAATGTGTCCCTTGTAAGCCATTCAATTAATGTTTCAGTCTTGGGTGAGTAGCCAGCTCCTATTACTAATAACATGCATTTGAAACATCATACATGCATTAGCCTACATTTACCACCGAATACTTAAAATAAGCTTTGCCTCACATGACGCTACTTTTCTTTTTTAAAATCAGTTGTTGTTGTTTGTAATGCTGTTTAACTGTAGTTGTCGTTTTGCTGTCTTAGTTTCTATAATTTATCTTAACATCCCACCAACGTCATAGCCTAATTCCAGCTATAGCCTCAGTTCTGTCTGTAGCCAACACACTATCAAACTTCATTTTCAAAGCACTTCATTAAATTGCGGAAACGGTAGCGATACATAACAAATTGTAGGTCTCCTGTTCCGAAATTCCAGAATGCCCAACAGAAATCTCGGTGCCCGAGAAAAGATCGTGGGACGCCCAAGTCTCGTCGTCTCTGACGCTGAACTGCACGGTCAGATACGGCTACCAGCCCCGTCCTGCAGTAACATGGTGCAGACAGCAGGGGGAGTCCTGCATGCAGCTGGAAACGGGAGAGAAACGCAACGTCTCGTGGCACCAGTTGGCCCCGAACACAGGCGTCTGTTTACTCACCTTCCTCAGTGTCTCCCTGTCTGATTCTGGAGAATATCGCTGCAAGGTGTATCAGAGAAAGGCCTGTGGAGACACCATTTTCAGCCCCTCTCTTCAGCTCTACGTGACAAGTAAGTCCACTTCCTGCACTGTCGGCTGCACGATGTGGATAAACACATGAGATTATTTCACTTTCTATGTTTATTTCTCTCCAGGAAAAGGACAAGTTGTGACCGAGCACTGCATTAAAGGTATGATCCATGGCAATGGTTTACTAGGCCTATTTTATGATACATTATTAATTCCCTTGAATACATACTGTATCTAGTTACATCTGTTGACAAGAACAGTGTTATACATCTGATCATTCATATACAGCAACATTACCCAACACATTAATCATAATCATTTAAAAATATCTGATAGTTCTAATAAAATACATTTAGGAAACAAATGTTTAAGTCCAGATTTCACCTAAGATTTTCAAATTAATGCCACCACAATAACAAGTAGGCTAATATATATTAGGTGTGTGAATTTATTTGAGTAGATTTTATATGCCTACGTACAATGGTCCATTCTTTAAAAAAAATTTTTTTTTTCACTTTTTATGTTTGTTTCTCTCCAGAAAAAGGACAAGTTGTGACCGAGCACTGCATTAAAGGTATCATCCATGGGAACGGTTTACTAGGCCTACTTGATGATACATGGAGCATTAATTCCCTTGAATAGATATCTAGTTGCATCTGTTGAAAAGAATATTTAGTGTTATACATCTGATCATTCATAAACAGCAACATTACCCAATACATATTTCATAATCATTTAAAAATATTTAAATTTAGTTTCTGTAAGATTTGTATTGCAAGGGAAAGCATAAAGAATGAGATGACGTGAGACAATTACTCACAATGACTTATTTCCTTTAATAGCCGAGTCAGGAGTTCTGGACCTGGTAGTGAACATTGGACGGATCTTCTTCTTCATAGCAGCGATCGTGGCTGTAATACTGCTGACACTGTGCTGGGCTCTCAAGCTCAAAGGTAAAACACGACGTCACAGTTGTGAAATCACAACCATAATAGTCGTGAAATGAAACACCACATGTTCCAAAATAAAAACACATCTTACAGTAAAATAAACAAAATCGTACTGTCTCTGTGTATTACTGGTCTGCACTGAAACCAAAGGGACTTTTAATATTAAAATATTGTAATGACACCAGGATGATTTTTAGGTGTATTACGAGGTAAAAGCAATGTTTTTTTTTTTCACCCTTTGACTCCTCCCCTTACCCCACCAGGAAAACTTTTCCCCAGAGACAGACCCCCCACTCACAGCCCCGCCTCCCAGGAACTTCTGGAGGTGCCGCCCCCTCCACGGTGTCAGCAGTCTGGGATGGAGATGCCGGATGACAACCCCTCAGCAGACAGCGAACCTTCAGACTACGATAACTGCATCTGACGGCTGTCACTCAGCAGACAGATCACTCTCACACAAAATAATACTTACTCTGTTTTGCGTGAGATTAACTTGCTGAAATTTTTACTTTTTTCGATTTGGATAATTTCACTGAATATATCTTTGCATCATTCTATTTTTTGTCATTAATTGTCAAACATTTCTTATATCTATGTAGATCTACAATAAAATTAATCACATCTACTACTGGTCTCTTGGTATCGTAGAATATATTTTCAATCTTACCTATGATCTCATACTCCTTTCCACTTTGGATAAGTCGTAATATTTTATCATTACACTGACGGGGACTCATAACTCCAGATGTCATGAACCTGTTCTGTCTTTTCACAGTGAATTTCCTTCACGCTTCACACAGCTGATGGTAAAAGCCGCATTTCCACCGCATGATACCGGCTCAACTCTACTCTACTCGCTTTTGGTACCAGGTACTTTGTTTTCCACTGCAGATAGTACCCCCGTCAATGTAGCTGGTCATCATAGCGATGCCGCATGAAACGCGTTGCTCTGACCAATCAGTGGTCTGCAGTGTTTCACGTCACCTTTTAGTGTCGCCTCAGCTTGCTTGGAAGGTGATACCAAAAAAAGTACCAGGTATCAGGTACTATCCACAGCTTTTGCTCGATGGAAAACCAAAAAAGTTGAGTGGAGTCGAGTTGACCCGGTACCATGCAGTGGAAAAGCGACTAAAGAGAGGGCTCAGAAATCCCATAATAACCACATCTAACACTTGCTGTTATTGATTGAACTGCAAACCAATGAAAAGGATTTAGCTTTTTACAGAAAGTCAGTGTCACAGAAGGCCTAAAGGTCAGCGAACGCAGAGCACAAACAGATTCTATCTGAGGCTAGGCTGCACGTTGCTTGTGAACAATCAATTTATAGACACCTGGACGCTTCAGGACTCCGGGGGTAAGGTGAGACAGCCAAATCAAACACCACCAACCCCGCCCCTCCACCACAAGCATTTTATCCTCCATTATGTTTCCTCTGTTTGTGGTTTCCTTAATGCACCTTTATCTGGAGGGCAATGTAGCAATGCACCATTTAACTTGGAAGCTTTCAGCCCGGTGGGGATATTTATTGCATATGGTAATTGTTATTTAGTTTTGGCTCGTGTTTTGGTTGTGACGGCAGTAACGCAGGAGCTGTCTGATCCCTCTTATTCACGGCTCATTTCACCCTATAAATTTGTAATGAGGCATTCCTACTGACTACACCATTGTCGTCGTCTTTGCCTCACAGAAACGCTTCTCGAGTTTTTAACATGAACTTAATTGAATTGCTGACACGCTGTTTGTTTTATATTACGGACTAATTGAAATACGTGGATGGTTCCTCTTAGGCTGTTCTAAAATGACTGGTGGCAGTGTAACATAATGCACAGGGACCTGGGCTTGTAACTCAGGATATAGGCTAGTGCTTTGATTCCCAGCCTGGGTGCTGCTGTTATGCCCTTGAGCAAAGTGCTGAACCTGAACCGCTTCAGTGAACTTCCAGCTGTATAACTGGGCTGTATAAAAAAGTATTAGCTGTGTAAGTTGCCTCAGCTAAATGCCTGAAATGTAAATGTAATCATTTTTATTTTGTGCAATCATTATTAACTTCTGTGGATGCTGGTGTGTTTTGCCATCATTTTTTAAACTTTGTTTAGAGTGCACATGCACGCATGCACACACAGACATGCACGCACTCACACACGCACAAAAACACATGCACACACACATGCATGCACACACATACACACACATATGCAGCTCATAGGATTCGAGCCTGCAATCCCACAGTACTGAGCCCAATTCCATTATTTTTAGATGCAAAGTGACAAGATTGATTATGATTCTGTGTCAAGAATTGCAGGCAGGAAGAATGCCAAGAATGGGCAGGATACTGGAGCAGAAGCTACCTCTGTATAGAGAGCACCGTGGCAAGTTTACCTGGGTGTTGCAAGGTGATAGATTGAAATGAGTGCCCAGGCAGCTTTTTGAACACAAAGGAAAGCATTCAACTCCCAGCATTCAGCCCATGGGGGCAAAGAGCTCCACTTCCTGTTCCCCGTTTCATACACTGAGATGCACTGCTATTCAGAGCCACGTTCACAGCTTAAAAACCCTTTTCAAGTGACAAAAATTTAGACTGCGCTGTGATCCGATCTGCCCATATTTCAAATGCTGCTGGTATTGTGTTTTATGGAACTGATCGCAGCACTTTGGCTACACATAAGGGATTTCTAGTGCTTCTACCTGCTCAGCTTGAACTCCACAGCAGGCAGAGATAACAGCAGTTTCATACAAAATAACTGCTTTCAGCTGAACTCACCTGGCCCCCAGAAGCAAGAACAAAGGTAACTGCGCGTTTGAGATGTAATACGACACTTCTTCAAACACGTCAGAACCATGTTCAATCCAAAGTATTTCACATGGAACTCTCCACATGATACATACAAGGCACACATGCAGACATGAACATCCAAAATTATGAACAGAAAATTAATTAGCAGAAGTTTAGGGCCCGTGAGCATTCAGGTTTGTTTCATGATGTTACTTTCACTGTCGGGGAGCACCTCCAGGGACTTTGGGCCGTATGAACGGATCTCACATTGGGCCCCACCAAGCAAGGCCACTGCACAATTACAGCACAATTTTTGAGGGCCCCTGTCTGTCCCGGGCCCTTACAGTAATCCTAACCCACGCACCCCCGCCCCGTACACTACACATGGACATCAATCGAGGCCAGTAATTAAGAGCCAGCAAAGTAATTGCTCAGCACTTAACTCTGTCCCTTAAGGTCAACTAGACCATCAATCAAACAGACCTTGAAATTTAAAGAGATGCCTATTGTGGCTGATTGAAATGGTTTCAGCTGAAGGATTTAAGAGCAGAAATAACCTCTCTACAGCGCTCCTTTGTAAGGTTACATGTGGCTAGGCGCAGACACATAGCTGGGAGAGTTAAGGTACTTTGACCATTCAGCAGATTTCCTGTCACAATCACTGTGAAGGACCTATCGATTCTGTAAAAATCACCCGCAGCGCAATCTCGGAGGGCCAAAAATTATAGTCTATTTTAAGGTCTATTTCAGTTTGTGTACATGAGGATTGCGCAGATGGCAGAGGCTTCCGGTGATAATTCCGCAGTGGACGCCCGTTCCGCTGTGCTGCACTGTGGAAAGGCGACGAAAGTGTTCGGGCATCAAAGCGCGCTACTTCCTTCACACACGCGTGGGAGCAGATGAACTGTGTTGTATCACCCACCGTATTTTACAGTTCGAAAAATAAAATGGACGTACAGAAAACATATGGTCAAAGACAAAATAAAATTCAGTGCTGTGATTGAAAATGCAACTTTTCTATGAACCAATAACGGTTAGCAAAAGCCTACACAACTACACAAATTCATTCCTCCACAAGATGCTTTGTGAGCAATCTCCCACTCACCACCAGGCGGCAGCGTATCCTTCTACACTAACCCGCGACGTTTGGTCGTACTTAGTGAGATGCAACCACCTCTTTCTCCCCCCGACTCTACGACTGTAAGTAGACCCACCACCCCCTCTCCCCTGACGTACACCTCTCTTATCCACACCGTCACTGTTGGTCTGTTTCGCATTCGCGCTCCTACTCCTGAAGCAGGTGGCTCCAAGTAAACTAGAACTCCGATCATCCTTCCCGTCACACAAGCTCAAAACAGCTTCGGACTGTCCACGCTGTCCCCTCTGATAACAGTCAATAGCGGGTTCTCCCAGTCGCTATCGTAATGAGGAAGCCTACTCATCTTTGAATCACTTTAACTGAAGACATCCAATCGGATAACATATACATGCTATTGGCAGTGCTGTATCTTTGTTTAAAGGAACGACATGACTTCGCAACGAAGAAGCACAAGTACACTGGCATCACACTTTAAGAAAAGTAACTTTTAAAGTTTAGCGTTCTCGCTGTAAGTGAATGTCATTCGTGTAGTTTGACTTTGTGCGCAGTATTATTCATTTAGACAACCCAAGCGCGATGGACGTACAGAAACTGAATGAAGCGTCTTCTGGTTTTGTGGATTGTGTGCGAGCGCAGAGCAACTCATCCTTGAACAGCACGGCAAATATGACCGTGGAAGTTATCAACACCACCACCTGTGGAAACGCATCAGTCGTTCCAAAACTGCCACAAGCGCGACAGAAAGGTAAGGTGTCACCTGTAACATCTGTGGCGACAGTAAAATATATGAGCAACGAGCAGAAATGAAGCCGATCGCCTTGAATATATAAACTAGTTCACCAGCCGCATACTTCGCGGGAGGAAACGCCGTGTTTCCCCGCAGCGCCGCGCCAATGCATCTGCCCACTTCCATCTGTAGCTTACTGGAGAATATTACGTTTTTGGTGAATTTTCTTTCCGTGCGAATAAAATGCAAAGAAAATAGTGTCACAGAAATGTGAAAGGTTCAATGCAAACCTATTTTAATGAGGTATTCATAGAGTCACATTTTGTTGACAACAAACCTTATTCAGCTATTCTTAAAAAACAAAAAACAAAAAAAAAAAAACGCTAATATACAAAAGGTAAAACGTTGTACAATTTAGTTCTTGAATGTAATCTCCCAAATTGTCGTATCATTTTATACATGACATTATGACGGTTTCAAAAATTACTCTCCTAAAATTAATAAACGCCCAGATATTTGTGATAAGTATTCATAATGACTATTAAAATTGACATGCGCTTTTCAGCGAAAAGCCTATGTCATATCCATGGACGTTTCTTACTGCTTCAAATTGGGCAACACGGTAAAAGGTATGACAGACTGCATTACCAGAGTTACCGGCAATCACACCTGTGCTGACATTTCACTTTTTCACACATTTCACACACGCAAACATGCTGCACACACAACTGCATACACGCGTGCACTCATGCACATGCACAAACACACACGCGTGCGCACACACACACACACGTGTTTCCCATACAATTAATTTATTTGGGCAGCCCTCCCACATAGATTTCCCCCTGCCCAAAAAGATTTTTTGGTGATCAGTTACTTATTTCTGTACACCTTGACGCGAAAAGTAAAAATAAATAAATAAATAAAATTGCCCGAACCCAAAATGTGAACTCTGTCCGCGCAGTAAAACTTCAACACCCCACCCCTACACGGAGTCGACCGCCGCAAATAAATGTTGAGACCTGGATGTGTAAGATGCGCTATTCAACATTCTTTCTTTCTTTCTTTTTTCTACAGGAAACAGATGCTCAGAAGAAACGAGGCCTGAAGGGGTAAATGTGGCAGTTCTATTCTGATTAAACTTAGCCTATTTTAAAATGTGCTGAAAAAAGCCAAGTTACACTACCACACAGATAACTGTAGAAGCCTTTGTAACCCCGTTGTGATCTTCAGCACTGTAGCTGGCTGAGGTGGGTTAGCTGCGCTTAGATCCATACTGGTTCCACTGTGTCATTACTGTAGTTAGCTCTGGTGTGTAGCTGCTCTTACTTTACATTACATTACATTACAGGCATTTAGCAGACGCTTATCCAGAGCGACATACACAACTTTTTTTTACATTGTATCCATTTATACAGCTGGATATATACTGAAGCAATGCAGGTAAAGTACCTTGCTCAAGGGTACAACGGCAGTGTCCTTACCCGGGAATCGAACCTGCGACCTTTCGGTTACAAGCCCAGTTCCTTACCCACTCCGTCCTCTTACTGGTTCCACTGGGTCAGTACTGTAGCTGGTTCAGGTGTGTAGCTGCTCTTACTGGTCCCACTGTGTCAGTACTGTAGCTGGCTCATGTGTGTAGCTTCTCTTACTGGTTCCACTGGGTCAGTGCTGTAGCTCGCTCTGGTGTGTAGCTGCTCTTACTGGTTCCACTGTGTCAGTACTGTAGCTGACTCTGGTGTGTAGCTGCTCTTACTGGTTCCACTGTGTCAGTACTGTAGGTGGATGAGGGGTGTAGCTGCTCTTACTGGTTCCCCTGTGTCAGTACTGTACGTGGATGAGGGGTGTAGCTGCTCTTACTGGTTCCACTGTGTCAAATCTGTAGCTGACTCTGGTGTGTAGCTGCTCTTACTGGTGCCACTGTGTCAAATCTGTAGCTGACTCTGGTGTGTAGCTGCTCTTACTGGTGCCACTGTGTCAGTACTGTAGCTGGCTCTGGTGTGTAGCTGCTCTTACTGGTTCCACTGTGTCAGTACTGTAGCTGGCTCTGGTGTGTAGCTGTCTTACTGGTTCCACTGTGTCAATACTGTAGCTGCTCTTACTGGTTCCACTGTGTCAGTACTGTAGCTGGCTCTGGTGTGTAGCTGCTCTTACTGGTTCCACTGTGTCAATACTGTAGCTGCTCCTACTGGTTCCACTGGGTCAGTACTGTAGCTGGCTCTGGTGTGTAGCTGCTCTTACTGGTTCCACTGTGTCAATACTGTAGCTGCTCTTTCTGGTTCCACTGTGTCAGTACTGTAGCTGGCTCTGGTGTGTAGCTGCTCTTACTGGTTCCAATGTGTCAATACTGTAGCTGCTCTTTCTGGTTCCACTGTGTCAGTACTGTAGCTGGCTCTGGTGTGTAGCTGCTCTTACTGGTTCCACTGTGTCACTCCTCATGCTTCCCATTTCCTTTCCAGAGCGTTCCAAATGCACTCGGCAGGAATGACGAGACATCCCGCAGAAGCACTGCATCAGAAGAGGGCTATTATGAGCATATATGAGAACTGCCTGCACTGCACAGTACACAGACCACGTGTGCACACACGCACACACACATGCACACACACGCACGCACGCACACACAAACGCACACTCAGAGCCCCAGGCCTTAGCCTGCCATTCCTGTTCATGAGATTCTCTTCTGCACATCTTGCCCACAGTAGTTCACACCTTTTCATTGTCTTTCCTGTTGGCAATAGTTAAAAGCTTCCTGGCTGTGTGTGACAAACTTGGCTACGTGCAACTGGTGCATGTTAAAGGCAAAAAAAAAAAAGTCTCATTAGGCGTAACTTCCTGTTTTTAATGAAGAAAGACAAGACTCAGAAACAGTGACCACCGCATGTCATTTCAGCAACTGCCTTAATCTGGAGATAGCGAGAGAAAGGTTTTCATCTTACACACCATGAAAGAACCAGCCGTTCCCCTAATTTTGAACATGCTCATAATAAATGCTATAATTAGCATTAATATTTCAGGCCTGCTGGCAGATAATCAACTAAAAGGTAAACTAATTATGTATTTTTCCTAAAGTCTGTCAAATATGTTTCTTTCAGGTGGCATATTTCATAACCTGATTTGAGTTGATCTGATTTTTAGGAATAGGTCCAGAGTGTACAGTTGTAGTTACACATACAGTATTTTTATTTATCCTTTATATATACAGGTTGTGTCATTAAGATAAAAATCTCTTTAACAAGAGAGAGCTCTTTAAGAGGCAGTAGTTACATCAAATACAAATTAGCATTATGCAATTAAAACATGTTTAATAACTGAATATAAAATTGAGATCTAGTGCCTCGCTTTATCCACCTTTTGCCCGGTATGAACATCTTTACACTGCAGAGAAGAATTCGCGGGATTCGCTGTGGCTCGTGCAATTAGCATCTCGTGCACAATAAACAGTCTTTTTCGTGAATGATTGGTGTGTGATATTTTTGAAACAACTGCCTTGCAAAATGTTACCCCTGGTGTTTCAGAACAAGAAGAATAAAACGAAAACAAAGGAGATTTCATCAAAAAAAGGGCATCAAGGCTGAAGGAACATATGAGGAAGCGTAATAAAATAATAACAACCCTAATCCATACTGCCGTATTCTTTTATTTAGTTTTCTCCGACTTGACATCTTTACACAGAAATCAGACCTGGCTCTGCTCCACCTATACCCTGGCTTTATAACGATCAATATGTTGATGAACTTGATGGCAATGTAAATAATGGTAACGTTAAAGCCAGTTCAGATCAATGATTCGCAACGAGACAAAAGGGTTTTAGAATGTTACAGAGAAAATTGCAGCGGTGTGAACTGGTTAGTTGCAGAGCGTCTGAAGCCGTTGCCTGGGGTCTCAAAAGACCCACCTTGTCAAATCGCCAAGTGCAGTTAGAACGTTTACAATCAGATGTCTTGGAATTTTGCAAGTTGCATCCAGTCTCGTTGCGAATCATTGATCTGAACTGGCCTTTAGTTAGCTACATTGCAACGTTGCAACAAGGTAGCATTGCATTCGAGAGACGGTTTGCGAGGTCGGTAGCGTTAGCTAGCCTTTTTTCTAATTGTTAGCTGACATTTGATTGTGTTAATTACATTAGCTAGCTAGCTAACGCAACGTTACCTGATATGAGAGATGGATACTGTGCGCAACGTTGTCTAAACTAATGTTGCCTTTCTAATGTCCTCCCCCCCTTCTCTGTTATTGTAACGGTAGCAGACGCGGTAAAAAACAGTATGCCGCTCCCACACAAGTGAGTTGAAGAGCTAGCCTGTTGCGTTAGCTCCGCCTACCCTCTCTGGCGGAACAACCACTGATGGGTGATGGAAAACGCGTCACTAACTATGCACCGCTTGTGAATTGTTCCCGGGAATGTCACCACAGACACCCAGTTCTTTAATCATAAATTATTAGAATAATAATAATATAAATTAATATAATAATAGGCTCAATCACCATTGTGTTACCTAATTCGGCGACAGATAGTGACTTAGCAGACATTTATTTTAATGAAATTTCGGTGAGGCAAGATAGCCTATATTGTTTGTAGTACCGTAACTTGGCGTCATTTTAATATCAATACTTTTAATGGCAGGCCAGGATTTTGGCAGTCTGAATGAATGAGTTATAGACGGGGTATGTCTTGAAAACGTGTTTTTGATGAGATATCATTTCTTTTTGCAAAGCGTTTCATTCTGAGAGTGAGAAATGCGAAGTGACCGGTTGTGGTTTATGGCTATCCTTGTGTGAATTTGTGCAGTCTGATGGGCGTGTACCGTTTAGCAGTTTCGGTTTGCTATATATATAAAACAGTGGCTGTGACAAAGAGTGCGGTGACGTAAGTGTGAAACGCGTCAGAAACGCATGTGAAATAAGGCCAGTGTATGTACTCACGGATTTGACGGCCATCCAACAAGCCTTGATTGACAAAAGAATCAGCAAGCCCGTAGAATTAGAGCTCCTTAGGTCGCAACTTGTGTACCCTTCTGTCCTGCTCCGTTGTCTGTTATTTCGTGGAGATGCACTTTTGTGTTTTTAAGGTTTATAAGGCATTTTGATAGGCTTATCTGCAGGTGGGAATCCTCTTCGCTGTTTTGCTAAGCTAGAACCGGAAAACTTGATAGTGGAGAATAGGAGCAGACGCATATGTGCCCGCAGGCTTTGCATATGAGAAAATAACAACAGTGTGAGAGAAATGAGGATGAAATGATGAAATTGCGTAGTTGAAACAATATGTTTTTAGCAGAATGGGCATGTAGGTGAAGGTTGACATGATGACAGACTATAGTGCGAAGTAAATGAAGTGACCATGAGCGAGGTTAGTTTCCTTATCGAACGGTATATATAACAGTCTGTATTAACCGTTAGCCGTTAAAGTGGAGGGTTAAGTAACGTGTGAAATATATTGCACTGATGTGTTTTTCTCATGTTCAGTACTAGTAGTTATAATTATGAGTGAGTCATGATTTTAAATGTAATGTTTTAATGGGGAGTTGCAGAACGTACATACCTAGTAATTGTTTGTATGTGGCTAGATAGAGAACAGGGCGAGGTAACATGAATGTAGAAACGTGGCGTTTGCTGATAAGAAGGTTTTGTACGGTAGCCAAGTGAAGAAATATAGTTAGTAGAAATGGCACAGCAGTGAACTGGTGTAACTTTTAAATAAAAGGAATACATTTGCCATCATGAAATGCATATGGGTGGCCGTGAGTGAGTTTTGGTAAAGCAAATATAAGCGTAAGAAAACGTCAGTGTAAAAGAGGAAATTATCTGCCTGAGGGCGAGGCGGGATTCAATCCTTCAACCGGAGGTGTACCAGTCTGTGACTTTGTTAGTGCAGCACCATGACATAGCTATGCAATGCGTGAAATATCATTAGCAAACCTGTCCGTGGTTTTAAAGAAGAACACAGGCCAGTAAGCACAGAAGAGCTCCCGTTGAATCCATATGGCTTTGCAATATGGAAAGCGACATGGGGGCAACATAGCTCAGGACGTAAGAGCGGTTGTCTGGCAGTCAGAGGGTTGCCGGTTCAAACCCCTGCCCTAGGTGTGTCGAAGTGTCCCTGAGCAAGACACCTAACCCCTAATTGCGCTGGTGAATGAGAGGCATCAATTGTAAAGCGCTTTGGATAAAAGCGCTATATAAATGCAGTCCATTTACCATATTGTAGCCGATTAATAACTGAACGTGCAGACGGTACGTCATAATGCAGTGTATACGTTCGGTGAACGGCGGGTAGATATGGTGCAAAAGCAATAATTGAGAAGTAGTAGACAATTATTAGTGAGGGTAAAAGCAGGTTAAAGAAACGTGTTCCTAGGACCCCATGTTCCCAAGACTGCGACCTTGGCCACTAGGCCACAGGCAAACTAGCTGTTTAAACTGGAAATGTTTCAGAGTGAAAAGGTATGGGTATTTTGCGTGTGTATGCGAGTTTCTGATTGGGTCGTGTAGGTGAAGATTTGGCTGGTGTCGGTAAAATGTCCAATGGGGAGACATGTTGTTAGTGGGATAGGCAGCAGGAAAAATAAGAAGAAGAAGAAGAAGAAAGAGAAGAAGAAGGAGAAAATGGAAAATCCCCTTAGTGTGGGGCTTTATTGTGTGGACATGTGAAGTTGTTTATGAAATCTGTCTGTTGAAATGGGGTCAGAATGTACAGAATGTAATGTTTTTAAGGGCTGAGTGTCTGTGGCTGTTGTGGTTATTTCTGTGGGGAACCCTGAAAAGTGCCAAACTCTCGGTGCTGTATAGGTATGGGGCATGCCCCCGCCAAGGCATAATTTGGCGGGATGGCATACCTGCCACCCCAATCTAGTTACATCTGTTGACAAAAACATTTAGTGTTATACATCTGATCATTCATATACAGCAACATTACCCAAGACATATTTCATAATTATTTAAAAAATATCTGATATTTCTAATAAAATACAGTTAGGAAACAAAAGTTTAAGTCCAGATCTCACCTAAGATTTTCAAATCAATGCCACCACAATAGCAAGTAGGCTAATATATTAGGTGTGAATTTATTCAAGTAGATTTTATATGCCTACTTACAATGGTCCATTCTTAAAAAAAAAAAAAAAAATTTTATTTAGTTTCTGTAACATTTGTATTACAAGGGAAAGCATAAAGAATGAGACGACCTGATACGATTACTCACAATGACTTATTTCCTTTAATAGCTGAGTTAGGAGTTCTGGCCAAGGTAATGGACATTGGACGGATCTTCTTCTTCATAGCAGTGACCGTGGCTGTAATACTGCTGACACTGTGCTGGGCTCTCAAGCTCAAAGGTAAAACACAATGTCACAGTTGTGAAATCACAACCATAATAGTCATGAAATGAAACGCCACGTGTTCCAGAATAAAAACACATCTTACAGTAAAATAAACAAAATCGTACTGTCTCTGTGTATTACTGGTCTGCACTGAAACCGAAGGGACATTTAATCTGTGCATGGACAGTAAAGTTCCCAATATCCCTATATTCTGGCTAATTAAAATATTGTAATAACACCAGGATGATTTTTAGGTGTATTACGAGGTAAAAGCAATGTTTTTTCTTTTCACCCTTTGACTCCTCCCCTTACCCCACCAGGAAAACTTTTCCCCAGAGACAGACCCCCCACTCACAGCCCCGCCTCCCAGGAACTTCTGGAGGTGCCGCCCCCTCCACGGTGTCAGCAGTCTGGGATGGAGATGCCGGATGACGACCCCTCAGCGGACAGCGAACCTTCAGACTACGAGACCTGCATCTGACAGCTGTCACTCAGCAGACAGATCACTCTCACACAAAATAATACTTCTCCGTTTTGCGTGAGATTAACTTGCTGAAATTTTTACTTTTTTCGATTTGGATAAATTCACTGAATGTATCTGTACATCATACTTTTTTGTCATTAATTGTCAGACATTTCTTATATCTATGACGATCTACTATAAAATTAATCACATCTACTACTGGTCTCTTGGTATCTTACCTATGATCTCATACTCCTTTCCACTTTGGATAAGTCGTAGTATTTTATCATTACACTGACGGGGACTCATAACTCCAGATGTCATGAACCTGTTCTTTCTTTTCAGTGAATTTCCATATGCTGATGGTAAAAGCCGCATTTCCACCGCGTGGTACTGGCTCAACTCGACTTGACTCGACTCTACTCGCTTTTGGTACCAGGTACTTTGTTTTCCACTGCAGATAGTACTCCCGCCAATGTAGCTGGTCGTCATAGCGATGCCGCATGAAACGCGTTGCTCTGACCAGTCAGTGGTCTGCAGTGTTTTCACGTCACCTTTTAGTATCGCCTCAGCTCGCTTGGAACCTCAACGGAGGTGATACCAAAAAAAGTACCAGGTATCAGGTACTATCCACAACTTTTGCTCGATGGAAAACCAAAAAAGTTGAGTAGAGTCGAGTTGAGCCGGTACCATGCAGTGGAAAAGCGACTAAAGAGAGGGCTCAGAAATCCCATAATAACCACATCTAACACTTGCTGTTATTGACTGAACTGCAAACCAATGAAAAGGATTTAGCTTTTTACAGAAAGTCAGTGTCACGGAAGGCCTAAAGGTCAGCGAACGCAGAGCACAAACA
The DNA here is from genome assembly GCF_013347855.1 of Anguilla anguilla. Taxonomy (NCBI): domain Eukaryota; kingdom Metazoa; phylum Chordata; class Actinopteri; order Anguilliformes; family Anguillidae; genus Anguilla; species Anguilla anguilla. The sequence continues at coordinate 31,175,801 of NC_049215.1, read as the reverse complement.
GATTCTATCTGAGGCTAGGCTGCGCGTTGCTTGTGAACAATCAATTTTTAGACACCTGGACGCTTCAGGACTCCGGGGATAAGGTGAGACAGCCAAATCAAACACCACCAACCCCGCCCCTCCACCACAAGCATTTTATCCTCCATTACGTTTCCTCTGTTTGTGGTTTCCTTAATGCACCTTTATCTGGAGGGCAATGTAGCAATGCACCATTTAACTTGGAAGCTTTCAGCCCGGTGGGGATATTTATTGCGTATGGTAATTGTTATTTAGTTTTGGCTCGTGTTTTGGTTGTGACGGCAGTAACGCAGGAGCTGTCTGATCCCTCTTATTCACGGCTCATTTCACCCTATAAATTTGTAATGAGGCATTCCTACTGACTACACCATTGTCGTCGTCTTTGCCTCACAGAAACGCTTATCGAGTTTTTAACATGAACTTAATTGAATTGCTGACACGCTGTTTGTTTTATATTACGGACTAATTGAAATACGTGGATGGTTCCTCTTAGGCTGTTTTAAAATGACTGGTGGCAGTGTAACATAATGCACAGGGACCTGGGCTTGTAACTCAGGATATAGGCTAGTGCTTTGATTCCCAGCCTGGGTGCTGCTGTTATGCCCTTGTGCAAAGTGCTGAACCTGAACCGCTTCAGTAAACTTCCAGCTGTATAAATGGGCTGTATAAAAAAAGTATTAGCTGTGTAAGTTGCCTCAGCAAAATGCCTGAAATGTAAATGTAATCATGTTTATTTTGTGCAATCGTTATTAACTTCTGTGGATGCTGGTGTGTTTTGCCATCATTTTTTAAACTTTGTTTAAAGTGCACATGCATGCACTCACACACGCACAAACACACATGCACACACACATGCATGCACACATACACACACATATGCGCAAACACACACACACATATGCAATCCCACAGTACTGAGCCCAATTCCATTATTTTTTGATGCAAAGTGACAAGATTGATTATGATTCTGTGTCAAGAATTGCAGGCAGGAAGAATGCCAAGAATGGGCAGGATACTGGAGCAGAAGCTACCTCTGTATAGAGAGTACCGTGGCAAGTTTACCTGGGTGTTGCAAGGTGATAGATTGAAATGAGTGCCCAGGCAGCTTTTTGAACACAAAGGAAAGCATTCAACTCCCAGCATTCAGCCCATGGGGGCAAAGAGCTCCACTTCCTGTTCCCCGTTTCATACACTGAGATGCACTGCTATTCAGAGCCACGTTCGCAGCTTAAAAACCCTTTTCAAGTGACAAAAATTTAGACTGCGCTGTGATCCGATCTGCCCATATTTCAAATGCTGCTGGTATTGTGTTTTATGGAACTGATCGCAGCACTTTGGCCACACATAAGGGATTTCTAGTGCTTCTACCTGCTCAGCTTAAACTCCACAGCAGGCAGAGATAACAGCAGTTTCATACGAAATAACTGCTTTCGGCTGAACTCACCTGGCCCCCAGAAGCAAGAACAAAGGTAACCGTGCGTTTGAGATGTAATACGACACTTCTTCAAACACGTCAGAACCATGTTCAGTCCAAAGTATTTCACATGGAACTCTCCGCACGATACATACAAGGCACACATGCAGACATGAACATCCAAAATTATGAACAGAAAATTAATTAGCAGAAGTTTAGGGCCCGTGAGCATTCAGGTTTGTTTCATGATGTTACTTTCACTGTCGGGGAGCACCTCCAGGGACTTTGGGCCGTATGAACGGATCTCACATTGGGCCCCACCAAGCAAGGCCACTGCACAATTACAGCACAATTTTTGAGGGCCCCTGTCTGTCCCGGGCCCTTACAGTAATCCTAACCCACGCACTCCCGCCCCGTACACTACACATGGACAATCAATCGAGGCCAGTAATTAAGAGCCAGCAAAGTAATTGCTCAGCACTTAACTCTGTCCCTTAAGGTCAACTAGACCATCAATCAAACAGACCTTGAAATTTAAAGAGACGCCTATTGTGGCTGATTGAAATGGTTTCAGCTGAAGGATTTAAGAGCAGAAATAACCTCTCTACAGCGCTCCTTTGTAAGGTTACATGTGGCTAGGCGCAGACACATAGCTGGGAGAGTTAAGGTACTTTGACCATTCAGCAGATTTCCTGTCACAATCACTGTGAAGGACCTATCGATTCTGTAAAAATCACCCGCAGCGCAATCTCAGAGGGCCAACATGATAGTCTATTTTAAGGTCTATTTCAGTTTGTGTACATGAGGATTGCGCAGATGGCAGAGGCTTCCGGTGATCACAGTGGACGCCCGTTCCACTGTGCTGCACTGTGGAAGGGCAACGAAAGTGTTCGGGCATCAAAGCGCGCTACTTCCTTCACACACGCGTGGGAGCAGATGAACTGTGTTGTATCACCCACCGTATTTTACAGTTCGAAAAATAAAATGGACGTACAGAAAACATATGGTCAAAGACAAAATAAAATTCAGTGCTGTGAAAATGCAACTTTTCTATGCACCAATAATGGTTAGCAAAAGCCTACACAACTACACAAATTCATTCCTCCACAAGATGCTTTGTGAGCAATCTATATCGTCCCACTCACCACCAGGCGGCAGCGTATCCTTCTACACTAACCCGCGACGTTTGGTCGTACTTAGTGAGATGCAACCACCTCTTTCTCCCCCCGACTCTACGACTGTAAGTAGACCCACCACCCCCTCTCCCCTGACGTACACCTCTCTTATCCACACCGTCACTGTTGGTCTGTTTCGCATTCGCGCTCCTACTCATGAAGCAGGTGGCTCAAAGTAAACTAGAACTCCGATCATCCTTCCCGTCACACAAGCTCAAAACAGCTTCGGACTGTCCACGCTGTCCCCTCTGATAACAGTCAATAGCGGGTTCTCCCAGTCGCTATCGTAATGAGGAAGCCTACTCATCTTTGAATCACTTTAACGGAAGACATCCAATCGGATAACATATACATGCTATTGGCAGTGCCATATCTTTGTTTAAAGGAACGACATGACTTCGCAACGAGGAAGCACAAGTACACTGGCATCACACTTTAGGAAAAGTAACTTTTAAAGTTTAGCGTTCTCGCTGTAAGTGAATGTCATTCGTGTAGTTTGACTTTGCGCGCAGTATTATTCATTTAGACAACCCGAGCGCGATGGACGTACAGAAACTGAATGAAGCGTCTTCTGGTTTTGTGGATTGTGTGTGAGCGCAGAGCAACTCATCCTTGAACAGCACGGCAAATATGACCGTGGAAGTTATCAACACCACCACCTGTGGAAACGCATCAGTCGTTCCAAAACTGCCACCCGCGCGACAGAAAGGTAAGGTGTCACCTGTAACATCTGTGGCGACAGTAAAATATATGAGCAACGAGCAGAAATGAAGCCGATCGCCTTGAATATATAAACTAGTTCACCAGCCGCATAGTTCGCGGGAGGAAACGCCGTGTTTCCCCGCAGCGCCGCGCCAATGCATCTGCCCACTTCCATCTGTAGCTTACTGGAGAATATTACGTTTTTGGTGAATTTTCTTTCCGTGGCGAATAAAATGCAAAGAAAATAGTGTCACAGAAATGTTAAAGGTTCAATGCAAACCTATTTTAATGAGGTATTCATAGAGTCACATTTTGTTGACAACAAACCTTATTCAGCTATTCTTATTTTTAAAAAAAAACGCTAATATACAAAAGGTAAAACGTTGTACAATTTAGTTCTTGAATGTAATCTCCCAAATTGTCGTATCATTTTATACATGACATTATGACGGTTTCAAAAATTACTCTCCTAAAATTAATAAACGCCCAGATATTTGTGATAAGTATTCATAATGACTATTAAAATTGACATGCGCTTTTCAACGAAAAGCCTATGTCATATCCATGGACGTTTCTTACTGCTTCAAATTGGTCAACACGGTAAAAGGTATGACAGACTGCATTACCAGAGGTACCGGCAATCACGCCTGTGCTGACATTTCACTCTTTCACACACGCAAACATGCTACACACACAACTGCATACACGCATGCACTCATGCACATGCACAAACACACACGCGTGCGCACACACACACGTGTTTCCCATACAATTAATTTATTTGGGCAGCCCGCCCAAGTAGAGTTCCCCCTGCCCAAAAAGATTTTTCGGTGATCAGTTACTTATTTCTATAAGCAACACGCTATACCTTTGTATTAGTTTTTTTAATTATTATTTATTTTCTTCTTTCTCTTCAAAGTGACATACAGCCGACTTTTGTTTCGCTGCGTGCTTTTTAATTGTGTTCATTCTCTTCTTTTAGCTCCCCCCCCCCCCCCCCCCCCCCCCCCCCCCCCTTCCTTATCTGGGAATTTGTCGTAAAGCTGTGCACAAAGAAATGCTTGTTGTACGAGTCTGGGTCATGCTGCTGCTCCAGGAAGGCGGAGAAAGAATTCATTCTCTTTGTCGCCTGTACACCTTGACGCGAAAAGTAAAAATAAATAAATAAAATTGCCCCAACACAAAATATGAATAAAGTGCCCGAACCCAAAATGTGAACTCTGTCCGCGCAGTAAAATTTCAACACCCCACCCCTACACGGAGTCGACCGCCGCAAATAAATGTTGAGACCTGGATGTGTAAGATGCGCTATTCAACTTTCTTTCTTTCTTTCTTTTTCTACAGGAAACAGATGCTCAGAAGAAACGAGGCCTGAAAGGGTAAATGTGGCAGTTCTATTCTGATTAAACTTGGCTTTTTGCAGCACATTTTAAAATAGGCTAAGTTAAACTACCACACAGATAACTAGAAGTCTTTGTAACCCCGTTGTGATCTTCAGCACTGTAGCTGGCTGAGGTGGGTTAGCTGCGCTTAGATCCATACTGGTTCCACTGTGTCATTACTGTAGCTAGCTCTGGTGTGTAGCTGCTCTTACTTTACATTACATTACAGGCATTTAGCAGACGCTCTTATCCAGAGCGACTTACACAACTTTTTTTTTTTTTACATTGTATCCATTTATACAGCTGGATATATACTGAAGGTAAAGTACCTTGCTCAAGGGTACAACGGCAGTGTCCTTACCCGGGAATCGAACCTGCGACCTTTCGGTTACAAGCCCAGTTCCTTACCCACTGTGCTACACTCCGTCCTCTTACTGGTTCCACTGGGTCAGTACTGTAGCTGGTTCAGGTGTGTAGCTGCTCTTACTGGTTCCACTGTGTCAGTACTGTAGCTGGCTCAGGTGTGTAGCTGCTCTTACTGGTTCCACTGGGTCAGTACTGTAGCTGACTCTGGTGTGTAGCTGCTCTTACTGGTTCCACTGTATCAGTACTACGCCTCATGCTTCCCCAGTTCCTTTCCAGGGCGTTCCAAATGCACTCGGCAGAAATGACGAGGCATCCCGCAGAAGCACTGCATCAGAAGAGGGCTATTATGAGCATATATGAGAACTGCCTGCACTGCACAGTACACAGACCACGTGTGCACACACACACACACACGCACGCACACACAAACGCACACTCAGAGCCCCAGGCCTTAGCCTGCCATCCTGTTCATGAGATTCTCTTCTGCACATCTTGCCCACAGTAGTTCACACCTTTTCATTGTCTTTCCTGTTGGCAATATTTAAAAGCTTCCTGGCTGTGTGTGACAAACGTGGCTAAATGCAACTGGTGCATGTTAAAGGCAAAAAAAAAAAAAGTCTCATTAGGCGTAACTTCCTGTTTTTAATGAAGAAAGACAAGACTCAGAAACAGTGACCACCGCATGTCATTTCAGCAACTGCCTTAATCTGGAGATAGCGAGAGAAAGGTTTTCATCTTACACACTATGAAAGAACCAGCCGTTCCCCTAATTTTGAACATGCTCATAATAAATGCTATAATTAGCATTAATATTTCAGGCCTGCTGGCAGATAATCAACTAAAAGGTAAACTAATTATGTATTTTTCCTAAAGTCTGTCAAATATGTTTCTTTCAGGTGGCATATTTCATAACCTGATTTGAGTTGATCTGATTTTTAGGAATAGGTCCAGAGTGTACAGTTGTAGTTACACATACAGTATTTTTATTTATCCTTTATATATACAGGTTGTGTCATTAAGATAAAAATCTCTTTAACAAGAGAGAGCTCTTCAAGAGGCAGTAGTTACATCAAATACAAATTAGCATTATGCAATTAAAACATGTTTAATAACTGAATATAAAATTGAGATCTAGTGCCTCGCTTTATCCACCTTTTGCCCGGTATGAACATCTTTACACTGCAGAGAAGAATTCGCGGGATTCGCTGTGGCTCGTGCAATTAGCATCTCGTGCACAATAAACAGTCTTTTTCGTGAATGATTGGTGCTGGCCTTTAGTTAGCTACATTGCAACGTTGCAACAAGGTAGCATTGCATTCGAGAGACGGTTTGCGAGGTCGGTACCGGTCGGTAGCGTTAGCTAGCCTTTTTTCTAATTGTTAGCTGACATTTGATTGTGTTAATTACATTAGCTAGCTAGCTAACGCAACGTTACCTGATATGAGAGATGGATACTGTGCGCAACATTGTCTAAACTAATGTTGCCTTTCTAATGTCCTCCCCCCCTTCTCTGTTATTGTAACAGTAGCAGACACGGTAAAAAACAGTATGCCGCTCCCACACAAGTGAGTTGAAGAGCGAGCCTGTTGCGTTAGCTCCGCCTACCCTCTCTGGCGGAACAACCACTGATGGGTGATGGAAAACGCGTCACTAACTACGCACCGCTTGTGAATTGTTCCCGGGAATGTCACCACAGACACCCAGTTCTTTAATCATAAATTATTAGAATAATAATAATATAAATTAATATAATAATAGGCTCAATCACCATTGTGTTACCTAATTCGGCGACAGATAGTGACTTAGCAGACATTTATTTTAATGAAAATCTTCGAGATTATTACTTTAATTTCGGTGAGGCAAGATAGCCTATATTGTTTGTAGTACCGTAACTTGGCGTCATTTTGATATCAATACTTTTAATAGCAGGCCAGGATTTTGGCAGTCTGTTATAGACGGGGTATGTCTTGTATGTGTGAGTAACTTGGCATTTTTGTACGTTGAAAACGTGTTTTTGATGAGATATCATTTCTTTTTGCAAAGCGTTTTATTCTGAGAGTGAGAAATGCGAAGTGACCCTGTAAGAAACGGTTGTGGATTATGGCTATGCTTGTGTGAATTTGTGCAGTCTGATGGGCGTGTACCGTTTAGCAGTTTCGGTTTGCTATATATATAAAACAGTGGCTGTGACAAAGGGTGCGGTGACGTAAGTGTGAAACGCGTCAGAAACGCAGGTGAAATAAGGCCAGTGTATGTACTCACGGATTTGACGGCCATCCAACGAGCCTTGATTGACAAAAGAATCAGCAAGCCCGTAGAATTAGAGCTCCTTAGGTTGCAACTTGTGTACCCTTCTGTCCTGCTCCGTTGTCTGTTATTTCGTGGAGATGCACTTTTGTGTTTTTAAGGTTTATAAGGCATTTTGATAGGCTTATCTGCAGGTGGGAATCCTCTTCGCTGTTTTGCTAAGCTAGAACCGGAAAACTTGATAGTGGAGAATAGGAGCAGACGCATATGTGCCCGCAGGCTTTGCCTATGAGAAAATAACAACAGTGTGAGAGAAATGAGGATGAAATGATGAAATTGCGTAGTTGAAACAATATGTTTTTAGCAGAATGGGCATGTAGGTGAAGGTTGACATGATGACAGACTATAGTGCGAAGTAAATGAAGTGACCATGAGCGAGGTTAGTTTCCTTATCGAACGGTATATATAACAGTCTGTATTAACCGTTAGCCGTTAAAGTGGAGGGTTAAGTAACGTGTGAAATATATTGCACTGATGTGTTTTTCTCATGTTCAGTACTAGTAGTTATAATTATGAGTGAGTCATGATTTTAAATGTAATGTTTTAATGGGGAGTTGCAGAACGTACATACCTAGTAATAGTTTGTATGTGGCTAGATAGAGAACAGGGTGAGGTAACATGAATGTAGAAACGTGGCGTTTGCTGATAAGAAGGTTTTGTACGGTAGCCAAGTGAAGAAATATAGTTAGTAGAAATAGCACAGCAGTGAACTGGTGTAACTTTTAAATAAAAGGATTACATTTGCCATCATGAAATGCATATGGGTGGCCGTGAGTGAGTTTTGGTAAAGCAAATATAAGCGTAAGAAAACTTTAGTGTAAAAGAGGAAATTATCTGCCTGAGGGCGAGGCGGGATTCAATCCTTCAACCGGAGGTGTACCAGTCTGTGACTTTGTTAGTGAAGCACCATGACATAGCTATGCAATGCGTGAAATATCATTAGCAAACCTGTCCGTGGTTTTAAAGAAGAACACAGGCCAGTAAGCACAGAAGAACTCCCGTTGAATCCATATGGCTTTGCAATATGGAAAGCGACATGGGGGCGACATAGCTCAGGAGGTAAGAGCGGTTGTCTGGCAGTCAGAGGGTTGCCGGTTCAAACCCCTGCCCTAGGTGTGTCGAAGTGTCCCTGAGCAAGACACCTAACCCCTAATTGCTCTGGTGAATGAGAGGCATCAATTGTAAAGCGCTTTGGATAAAAGCGCTATATAAATGCAGTCCATTTACCATATTGTAGCCGATTAATAACTGAACGTGCAGACGGGATGTCATAATGCAGTGTATACGTTCGGTGAACGGTGGGTAGATATGGTGCAAAAGCAATAATTGAGAAGTAGTAGACAATTATTAGTGAGGGTAAAAGCAGGTTAAAGAAACGTGTTCCTAGGACCCCATGTTCCCAAGACTGCGACCTTGGCCACTAGGCCACAGGCAAACTAGCTGTTTAAACTGGAAATGTTTCAGAGTGAAAAGGTATGGGTATTTTGCGTGTGTATGCGAGTTTCTGATTGGGTCGTGTAGGTGAAGATTTGGCTGGTGTCGGTAAAATGTCCAATGGGGAGACATGTTGTTAGTGGGATAGGCGGCAGGAAAAATAAGAAGAAGAAGAAGAAAGAGAAGAAGAAGGAGAAAATGCAAAATCCCCTTTTGGCCCCCTTGGGGCTTTATTGTGTGGACATGTGAAGTTGTTTATGAAATCTGTCTGTTGAAATGGGGTCAGAATGTAATGTTTTTAAGGGCTGAGTGTCTGTGGCTGTTGTGGTTATTTCTGTGGGGAACCCTGAAAAGTGCCAAACTCTCGGTGCTGTATAGGTATGGGGGCATGCCCCCGCCAAGGCATAATTTGGCGGGATGGCATACCTACCATCCCAATCTAGTTGCATCTGTTGACAAAAACATTTAGTGTTATACATCTGATCATTCATATACAGCAACATTACCCAAGACATATTTCATAATTATTTAAAAAATATCTGATATTTCTAATACAATACATTTATGAAACAAAAGTTTAAGTCCAGATCTCACCTAAGATTTTCAAATCAATGCCACCACAATAACAAGTAGGCTAATATATTAGGTGTGAATTTATTCAAGTAGATTTTATATGCCTACTTACAATGGTCCATTCTTAAAAAAAAAAAAAATTTTTTTATTTAGTTTCTGTAACATTTGTATTACAAGGGAAAGCATAAAGAATGAGACGACCTGATACGATTACTCACAATGACTTATTTCCTTTAATAGCTGAGTTAGGAGTTCTGGCCAAGGTAATGGACATTGGACGGATCTTCTTCTTCATAGCAGTGACCGTGGCTGTAATACTGCTGACACTGTGCTGGGCTCTCAAGCTCAAAGGTAAAACACAACGTCACAGTTGTGAAATCACAACCATAATAGTCATGAAATGAAACGCCACGTGTTCCAGAATAAAAACACATCTTACAGTAAAATAAACAAAATCGTACTGTCTCTGTGTATTACTGGTCTGCACTGAAACCAAAGGGACTTTTAATCTGTGCATGGACAGTAAAGTTCCCAATATCCCTATATTCTGGCTAATTAAAATATTGTAATAACACCAGGATGATTTTTAGGTATATTACGAGGTAAAAGCAATGTTTTTTCTTTTCACCCTTTGACTCCTCCCCTTACCCCACCAGGAAAACTTTTCCCCAGAGACAGACCCCCCACTCACAGCCCCGCCTCCCAGGAACTTCTGAAGGTGCCGCCCCCTCCACGGTGTCAGCAGTCTGGGATGGAGATGCCGGATGACAACCCCTCAGCAGACAGCGAACCTTCAGACTACGAGACCTGCATCTGACAGCTGTCACTCAGCAGACAGATCACTCTCACACAAAATAATACTTCTCCGTTTTGCGTGAGATTAACTTGCTGAAATTTTAACTTTTTTCGATTTGGATAAATTCACTGAATGTATCTGTACATCATACTTTTTTGTCATTAATTGTCAGACATTTCTTATATCTATGACGATCTACTATAAAATTAATCACATCTACTACTGGTCTCTTGGTATCTTACCTATGATCTCATACTCCTTTCCACTTTGGATAAGTCGTAATATTTTATCATGACACTGACGGGGACTCATAACTCCAGATGTCATGAACCTGTTCTTTCTTTTCGCAGTGAATTTCCATATGCTGATGGTAAAAGCCGCATTTCCACCGCGTGGTACTGGCTCAACTCGACTTGACTCGACTCGACTCTACTCGCTTTTGGTACCAGATACTTTGTTTTCCACTGCAGATAGTACTCCCGCCAATGTAGCTGGTCGTCATAGCGATGCCGCATGAAACGCGTTGCTCTGACCAATCAGTGGTCTGCAGTGTTTCACGTCACCTTTTAGTATCGCCTCAGCTTGCTTGGAACCTCGACGGAGGTGATACCAAAAAAAGTACCAGGTATCAGGTACTATCCACAACTTTTGCTCGATGGAAAACCAAAAAAGTTGCGTCGAGTTGAGCCGGTACCATGCAGTGGAAAAGCGACTAAAGAGAGGGCTCAGAAATCCCATAATAACCACATCTAACACTTGCTGTTATTGACTGAACTGCAAACCAACGAAAAGGATTTAGCTTTTTACAGAAAGTCAGTGTCACGGAAGGCCTAAAGGTCAGCGAACGCAGAGCACAAACAGATTCTATCTGAGGCTAGGCTGCACGTTGCTTGTGAACAATCAATTTATAGACACCTGGACGCTTCAGGACTCCGGGGGTAAGGTGAGACAGCCAAATCAAACACCACCAACCCCGCCCCTCCACCACAACCATTTTATCCTCCATTACGTTTCCTCTGTTTGTGGTTTCCTTAATGCACCTTTATCTGGAGGGCAATGTAGCAATGCACCATTTAACTTGGAAGCTTTCAGCCCGGTGGGGATATTTATTGCATATGGTAATTGTTATTTAGTTTTGGCTCGTGTTTTGGTTGTGACGGCAGTAACGCAGGAGCTGTCTGATCCCTCTTATTCACGGCTCATTTCACCCTATAAATTTGTAATGAGGCATTCCTACTGACTACACCATTGTCGTCGTCTTTGCCTCACAGAAACGCTTCTCGAGTTTTTAACATGAACTTAATTGAATTGCTGACACGCTTTTTGTTTTATATTACGGACTAATTGAAATACGTGGATGGTTCCTCTTAGGCTGTTTTAAAATGACTGGTGGCAGTGTAACATAATGCACAGGGACCTGGGCTTGTAACTCAGGATATAGGCTAGTGCTTTGATTCCCAGCCTGGGTGCTGCTGTTATGGCCTTGAGCAAAGTGCTGAACCTGAACCTTCAGTAAACTTCCAGCTGTATAAAAAAAGTCCTAGCTGTGTAAGTTGCCTCAGCTAAATGCCTGAAATGTAAATGTAATCATTTTTATTTTGTGCAATCGTTATTAACTTCTGTGGATGCTGGTGTGTTTTGCCATCATTTTTTAAACTTTGTTTAGAGTGCACATGCACGCATGCACACATAGACATGCACGCACTCACACACGCACAAAAACACATGTACACACACATGCATGCACACACATACACACACATATGCGCAAACACACACACACATATGCAATCCCACAGTACTGAGCCCAATTCCATTATTTTTAGATGCAAAGTGACAAGATTGATTATGATTCTGTGTCAAGAATTGCAGGCAGGAAGAATGCCAAGAATGGGCAGGATACTGGAGCAGAAGCTACCTCTGTATAGAGAGCACCGTGGCAGGTTTACCTGGGTGTTGCACGGTGATAGATGGAAATGAGTGCCCAGGCAGCTTTTTGAACACAAAGGAAAGCATTCAACTCCCAGCATTCAGCCCATGGGGGCAAAGAGCTCCACTTCCTGTTCCCCGTTTCATACACTGAGATGCACTGCTATTCAGAGCCACGTTCGCAGCTTAAACACCCTTTTCAAGTGACAAAAATTTAGACTGCGCTGTGATCCGATCTGCCCATATTTCAAATGCTGCTGGCATTGTGTTTTATGGAACTGATCGCAGCACTTTGGCCACACAAAAGGGATTTCTAGTGCTTCTACCTGCTCAGCTTGAACTCCACAGCAGGCAGAGATAACAGCAGTTTCATACAAAATAACTGCTTTCAGCTGAACTCACCTGGCCCCCAGAAGCAAGAACAAAGGTAACTGCGCGTTTGAGATGTAATACGACACTTCTTCAAACACGTCAGAACCATGTTCAATCCAAAGTATTTCACATGGAACTCTCCACATGATACATACAAGGCACACATGCAGACATGAACATCCAAAATTATGAACAGAAAATTAATTAGCAGAAGTTTAGGGCCCGTGAGCATTCAGGTTTGTTTCATGATGTTACTTTCACTGTCGGGGAGCACCTCCAGGGACTTTGGGCCATATGAACGGATCTCACATTGGGCCCCACCAAGCAAGGCCACTGCACAATTACAGCACAATTTTTGAGGGCCCCTGTCTGTCCCGGGCCCTTACAGTAATCCTAACCCACGCACCCCCGCCCCGTACACTACACATGGACATCAATCGAGGCCAGTAATTAAGAGCCAGCAAAGTAATTGCTCAGCACTTAACTCTGTCCCTTAAGGTCAACTAGACCATCAATCAAACAGACCTTGAAATTTAAAGAGACGCCTATTGTGGCTGATTGAAATGGTTTCAGCTGAAGGATTTAAGAGCAGAAATAACCTCTCTACAGCGCTCCTTTGTAAGGTTACATGTGGCTAGGCGTAGACACATAGCTGGGAGAGTTAAGGTACTTTGACCATTCAGCAGATTTCCTGTCACAATCACTGTGAAGGACCTATCGATTCTGTAAAAATCACCCGCAGCGCAATCTCGGAGGGCCATAATGATAGTCTATTTTAAGGTCTATTTCAGTTTGTGTACATGAGGATTGCGCAGATGGCAGAGGCTTCCGGTGATAATTCCACAGTGGACGCCCGTTCCGCTGTGCTGCACTGTGGAAGGGCGACGAAAGTGTTCGGGCATCAAAGCGCGCTACTTCCTTCACACACGCGTGGGAGCAGATGAACTGTGTTGTATCACCCACCGTATTTTACAGTTCGAAAAATAAAATGGACGTACAGAAAACATATGGTCAAAGACAAAATAAAATTCAGTGCTGTGATTGAAAATGCAACTTTTCTATGAACCAATAACGGTTAGCAAAAGCCTACACAACTACACAAATTCATTCCTCCACAAGATGCTTTGTGAGCAATCTCCCACTCACCACCAGGCGGCAGCGTATCCTTCTACACTAACCCGCGACGTTTGGTCGTACTTAGTGAGATGCAACCACCTCTTTCTCCCCCCGACTCTACGACTGTAAGTAGACCCACCACCCCCTCTCCCCTGACGTACACCTCTCTTATCCACACCGTCACTGTTGGTCTGTTTCGCATTCGCGCTCCTACTCCTGAAGCAGGTGGCTCCAAGTAAACTAGAACTCCGATCATCCTTCCCGTCACACAAGCTCAAAACAGCTTCGGACTGTCCACGCTGTCCCCTCTGATAACAGTCAATAGCGGGTTCTCCCCGTCGCTATCGTAATGAGGAAGCCTACTCATCTTTGAATCACTTTAACGGAAGACATCCAATCGGATAACATATACATGCTATTGGCAGTGCTTTATCTTTGTTTAAAGGAACGACATGACTTCGCAACGAGGAAGCACAAGTACACTGGCATCACACTTTAAGAAAAGTAACTTTTAAAGTTTAGCGTTCTCGCTGTAAGTGAATGTCATTCGTGTAGTTTGACTTTGCGCGCAGTATTATTCATTTAGACAACCCGAGCGCGATGGACGTACAGAAACTGAATGAAGCGTCTTCTGGTTTTGTGGATTGTGTGCGAGCGCAGAGCAACTCATCCTTGAACAGCACGGCAAATATGACCGTGGAAGTTATCAACACCACCACCTGTGGAAACGCATCAGTCGTTCCAAAACTGCCACCCGCGCGACAGAAAGGTAAGGTGTCACCTGTAACATCTGTGGCGACAGTAAAATATTTGAGCAACGAGCAGAAATGAAGCCGATCGCCTTGAATATATATAAACTTGTTCACCAGCGGCATACTTCGCGGGAGGAAACGCCGTGCTTCCCCGCAGCGCCGCGCCAATGCATCTGCCCACTTCCATCTGTAGCTTACTGGAGAATATTACGTTTTTGGTGATTTTTCTTTCCGTGGCGAATAAAATGCAAAGAAAATAGTGTCACAGAAATGTTAAAGGTTCAATGCAAACCTATTTTAATGAGGTATTCATAGAGTCACATTTTGTTGACAACAAACCTTATTCAGCTATTCTTAAAAAAAAAAAACAAAAAAAAAAAAACGCTAATATACAAAAGGTAAAACGTTGTACAATTTAGTTCCTGAATGTAATCTCCCAAATTGTCGTATCATTCTATACATGACATTATGACGGTTTCAAAAATTACTCTCCTAAAATTAATAAACGCCCAGATATTTGTGATAAGTATTCATAGTGACTATTAAAATTGACATGCGCTTTTAAGCGAAAAGCCTATGTCATATCCATGGACGTTTCTTACTGCTTCAAATTGGGCAACACGGTAAAAGGTATATCTACATTAATATACTGCAACGAAATTTAAGCTTCTAAAGATGTCACTCCTAAGAAAGCCCAACATCTCCAAATTGGTCTATTTCTTTAAACAGTTTACGTCTATAGCCTATAATAGAATCGCTCTCTTAGAACTGACAACTCATGTGAAAATACGTTTCACTTGGCAATAGCCTATAGCCTCCGCGGACTACAATCCAGATCATTTACTCGTGTTGTAGGCTAGGTTTAGGATATTGCCTTTGTAACCGGCCAATTATAAGTAGGCTATATAGTGACTTGCGGAACAGCTTATGTTTGATAAAGCTTGGATTTCTAGTCATAGACATGGAAAATTACCTTAGAATTAATCATTAAGGGGACAGTGCTGAAAAGAACTCGCAATAGCCTACTCAACCGTCCCGGTATCAGGTGCTTAATGGGCTTTGACAATCAGTGTGGAGGAATTCTGTGTACGGACAAAACGCTTTTACGACCAAACACAGCAAGACAATCTTAGTTCAAAATGTGTTATTATCGTAATAACTATATTCTGCCACTTTTTGCCGTCCCTTCAAGTTTATATTAAGGAAAAAGGATAGTGGGATTCGAATTCGCACGACTCGTAAAGCAACGGACTCCAGGTAGCTCAGCTCCTCGCTCCTGCTCGTGCTTTGCCGGAACTGTTGGTTTAATTCCCAGCGTGGTGCGATAGACCCGCGTTCATACGAACACATAACGTTTTACAAACCTGTGTCAGTTAATACGACATTTGGAACTCTGGAGCCGTCTAACTGTAGAATGAAGATTTCATTTTGAGAGGAACCAAGTAATCTAGGCTCAGTATGAATGAAAGTAAATAAAATACCATGTATTAGCGTTAACCGGGACTTATTTCATAGTAATCAAAAGGTTTAGCCACATGTTGTATTATCAAGATTTTTTAAAACTGTGTGTTACATTTTTTAATATGTAATCCAATTTAACACCCCATTTCCCATTGCTTTAGTTGGCCATTCAAGTGATACACGTTTTAGGACACTGATTCTGGTTGTCTTTTCTTTTGTAATCGATAGTTGATAGGCGGTGGTTTAAATCCTGTCTTACAAGCAGAAAAGCCGTTGAATGATTCATTCAAAATTTAGATCTACAAGCAGCCTGCTGCAGGACGTAAGCCAGGCCACTATGCTATTTTCAGTAGCAGGGACATTTTTCTTTATGTCCAAATCACACACTATTGGGCATAAATTTGGCTTTCTTCCGATATCTCACTCTCCTCCCATTTCTCACAGTGAGACGTTCAACTCCCAGAGGAGCAGAACTGAAACCCCGACAGGCGTTTCAGTCTCTAAGACCTCGTTTGTTACTATTCATGGACAAACGCCCGGTGAGCTTGCAAAAAAGGAAAAAAAAAACTTAACCTTTATGGAAACAGCTTGACAGAGCTCACCTATGTAAAGAGATAATGAAGGTATTATTTACAGGGAAACAGTCAAAAAACAATGTTCATCACCTGGAAACAATCACTGATACTGAGTCTAACAATCAACACTCAAAATCAAGGAAAATTACTGTTATTACATCTCTCTCTCACTGTGTGTGTGTGTGTGTAATTGAATTCCTACTATTAAACTGACTCTCAACAGTGTTAAATCAGCTCTAACGGTGTTTATGAGTCTAATAGCTACGATGTCTTCCACTATAATAAAAAATGCTCTGAGTTGCTTGTACATTGTGCCCTGTGTATAGACAGACTGTATAAAGGAAGCACTGATCCTCAGAACATTTTGGTGAAACTGTAGGAACACGCTCCAAGCTCCACGATCAATACTTTCATTTGGGCGCATGCTCACCTGCAGCCATCGCAGATGCAAATGCTGCAAGATCTGCATACGAACCGTCTTAAACTCTGTTTGTGGTTCCGATAAAGCTTTTGCTGTGCTTATAAAGTCCCTCTCCACTTCCTGCTGAACTCACAGCTAAAGCTGCATCAGCCAGGAGGCTAGCTCCCCTTCCCTCTGAACTCACAGCTAAAGCTGTATCAGCCAGGAGGCTAGCTCCCCTTCCCGCTGAACTCACAGCTAAAGCTGTATCAGCCAGGAGGCTAGCTCCCCTTCCCGCTGAACTCACAGCTAAAGGTGCATCAGCCAGGAGGCTAGCTCCCCTTCCCGCTGAAATCACAGCTAAAGCTGCATCAGCCAGGAGGCTAGCTCCCCTTCCCGCTGAACTCACAGCTAAAGGTGCATCAGCCAGGAGGCTAGCTCCCCTTCCCACTAAACTCACAGCTAAAGCTGCATCAGCCAGGAGGCTAGCTCCCCTTCCTGCTGAACTCACAGCTAAAGCTGCATCAGCCAGGAGGCTAGCTCCCCTTCCCACTAAACTCACAGCTAAAGCTGCTTCAGCCAGGAGGCTAGCTCCCCTTCCCACTAAACTCACAGCTAAAGCTGTATCAGCCAGGAGGCTAGCTCCCCTTCCCGCTGAACTCACAGCTAAAGCTGCTTCAGCCAGGAGGCTAGCTCCCCTTCCTGCTGAACTCACAGCTAAAGCTGCATCAGCCAGGAGGCTAGCTCCCCTTCCCGCTGAACTCACAGCTAAAGGTGCATCAGCCAGGAGGCTAGCTCCCCTTCCTGCTGAACTCACAGCTAAAGCTGCATCAGCCAGGAGGCTAGCTCCCCTTCCCTCTGAACTCACAGCTAAAGCTGCATCAGCCAGGAGGCTAGCTCCCCTTCCCACTAAACTCACAGCTAAAGCTGCTTCAGCCAGGAGGCTAGCTCCCCTTCCTGCTGAACTCACAGCTAAAGCTGCTTCAGCCAGGAGGCTAGCTCCCCTTCCCGCTGAACTCACAGCTAAAGCTGCTTCAGCCAGGAGGCTAGCTCCCCTTCCCACTAAACTCACAGCTAAAGCTGCTTCAGCCAGGAGGCTAGCTCCCCTTCCCGCTGAACTCACAGCTAAAGCTGCGTCAGCCAGGAGGCCAGCTCCCCTTCCCACTAAACTCACAGCTAAAGCTGCATCAGCCAGGAGGCTAGCTCCCCTTCCCGCTGAACTCACAGCTAAAGCTGCGTCAGCCAGGAGGCTAGCTCCCCTTCCCACTAAACTCACAGCTAAAGCTGTATCAGCCAGGAGGCTAGCTCCCCTTCCCGCTGAACTCACAGCTAAAGCTGCTTCAGCCAGGAGGCTAGCTCCCCTTCCCGCTGAACTCACAGCTAAAGGTGCATCAGCCAGGAGGCTAGCTCCCCTTCCCGCTAAACTCACAGCTAAAGCTGCATCAGCCAGGAGGCTAGCTCCCCTTCCCACTAAACTCACAGCTAAAGCTGTATCAGCCAGGAGGCTAGCTCCCCTTCCCGCTGAACTCACAGCTAAAGCTGCTTCAGCCAGGAGGCTAGCTCCCCTTCCCGCTGAACTCACAGCTAAAGGTGCATCAGCCAGGAGGCTAGCTCCCCTTCCCGCTAAACTCACAGCTAAAGCTGCATCAGCCAGGAGGCTAGCTCCCCTTCCCGCTGAACTCACAGCTAAAGCTGCATCAGCCAGGAGGCTAGCTCCCCTTCCCACTAAACTCACAGCTAAAGCTGCTTCAGCCAGGAGGCTAGCTCCCCTTCCCGCTGAACTCACAGCTAAAGGTGCATCAGCCAGGAGGCTAGCTCCCCTTCCCGCTGAACTCACAGCTAAAGCTGCTTCAGCCAGGAGGCTAGCTCCCCTTCCCGCTAAACTCACAGCTAAAGCTGCATCAGCCAGGAGGCTAGCTCCCCTTCCCGCTGAACTCACAGCTAAAGCTGCATCAGCCAGGAGGCTAGCTCCTCTTCCTGCTGAACTCACAGCTAAAGCTGCTTCAGCCAGGAGGCTAGCTCCTCTTCCCGCTGAACTCACAGCTAAAGGTGCATAAGCCAGGAGGCTAGCTCCCCTTCCCACTAAACTCACAGCTAAAGGTGCATAAGCCAGGAGGCTAGCTCCCCTTCCCGCTGAACTCACAGCTAAAGGTGCGTCAGCCCAGAGACCTCTCTGAAGCAAAAATGCTACAGGAGACCGCCTGTTTCCACGGGGAACCTTTCTGTCAGCGCTGAAACAAAACAACCAAGTAGCCGGGGGGTGGGGGGGTGGGGGGGTGGGACCAAAGGAACACACATATTTCATTCATAAACTCATTTGAAGCAAACAGCCAATGGCTGATTAACGCAAGATGTCTTTCCAAGACCACAGGGACCAACACTCAACCCTGCCAGAGGATTCCCCCCTATTAGTCCAGCCAGCAAGGGGCCAAAGGCAAGACGGAGTGGCCCCGCTTCCTTGGCATCGCAGGGTTATTTATGCATTTAATTTGAATTTTGGCTGATGCATCGGTCGCTCACTGGCTGGCGCCTTCTCCTAATGCCTGCATGCATTTAGATCAAGTGATACGTCACCCCTGACAAGACCCTCCCCCCCCTTTATCAATAATGGGGGGTGCCAATTATTTACGGAGGCATCCGTTTTTACAACAAATGGGCCTGCGCTTCAGCCGGAACAACCCAGAAAGCAAAGATATTTCACCGCCTGTCAGCTAACGGTTTTAATCGCGCCATATTTTCTCTGCTTCACAGCGGCCCTTATTTAAGGCACACCGCGTTTGTGTTTATTATTTGACGTATTGGACACTTAAAACGTCTGCATTCTCACCTGACCTTCTCGAGCGAAGAACTCCGATTTAGGATGCTTCGGCACCGTCTCACGCTGGATTCAAACCCGTGCGTTAATGTGACTTATATTCAGTACAAAATAAATCTAGCATCATCCATAAATGTGGCAGACATGGTAATTAAATAATCTGAAGTATTCATAACATGAAATGCATTACTGAGGAAGGTGCCGTCATGGAAACTGGAGTCATGGGAATTCATAAATCTTTTTTTTTTTTTTGGAATATATCTTGCGCATTTATTATCTCAAGCGTGGTTTCCTGCTGTAATTAATTTTGCTGCCATATGTATATTTCAGACATGTTTTATCCATCATACTGACAGGCCAGATCTGACTAACAATTTTTGGGTTTATCGGTTGAAGTACAGTCGTTATTTTTATCCACCGAGTGTAACTGTCAGTGTCATTTGGCGAGTGTACTTTTAAGTGTTGTCCACTGTTTAAAGGCAGTCAGCCGTCGCAATACGCTTCGTCCGAATATCCTTATGGTGTCGCCAGGAAGTGTGTGGTTGATTGACAGTCTGCAGCCTTTGCCCCTCCTCTTCCTGTTCTCTATCTCCTCAGTACCCTGATCCTGCTAATGCGCATCCAAACACGCACACACGCTCGCATATACACACGCACACACATGCACATGCGTACACACGCAAATACGCACGCATGCATGCACGCATGCATCCACACACACACACATACGCGTACTAATACGCACACAATGCGCACACACACACGCATACATTCAAACACACAAAGCTGTGTACAAACGCACATGCAGACGATCCCACAGAAACGCACACAAAAACACTCCCACACACACGCAGTGTAGACATTCGCCCACACGCAGTCTTACAGAAAATAACTAGATTTAAAAAAAATAATAATAATTCCATATGGGCAAGACAATATTTTTTTGTCTCTGAATCATTTCCAAAATTTTTTTTTTTTGCACCATAGGAAGTCAATAAATTATTCATGCGAGCGTTTTACTTTGAGCCCCTACAATTAATATTTACTTGTGTTCAGCTACGACTTCCGTTTATCCTGCGGGACATCCTGTCCATTCGATAGCGAGCCGTGTTAATTAGCTTATTAAATGAAATGTACATCGCTCTCAAGGGGCGTAACACCGGTGCGGCTCACCGATCAGGGAAGCTAATTACTGAAAAACACTTGTCTGCCGTTCACACGTCACACAGAGATGTCACGTAGAGCCTTGACAAAGCAGATCGACAGAACAGAAGCAATGCGGATCATACAGATAACTAAATGACGACAGACAGGGCATTAAATTCAAACGACTGTGAGGACCAATAATAAAATATAACAGAAAACAAAATCGGCCAAAATTAATGGAGTTAAAAAGCAGCACGAAACCGGTATAATTTCAGGTAAGGGACTGTTCGTGTGGTTTTCCTTTGAAAGATCAAACAGACGGCTCCTGTCGCGTGACTGGTCAGGACATGGTGAAAAGTGGGACGCCACTCGTCACTGAAAGCCGGTATGTGCTAACGGACATTAGAGCTGCCTCGCTTTTTTTACGACCCTTTAAGCAGCGCTCCACCCTGATGGAAGAGCAGACATTTGGACAGTTTGGCTGGCCTGACGGTACGGCATTCAAATAGCCCAACCTTGAGGGGACAAGTACGCGGACGCCTTTTTCCCCACACAAAAACGTTTAAGCCAGACAATGGCTGCAAGGTCCTGAAAAAACATTTCCAGAACGCGACGTATGCATCTGAATCGTACTCTGTGGAATTTATGCATCCTTCAGTACCTTCAGTATTTGTGAAGGCCTTGGTGATGGGCGGGGGGGGGGGGGGGGGGGGGGGGGGGGGGGGGGAGGCGCTCTGTTTGCTTTTTGCTCAGATAGTCTGAGCACTTTCACATCTGTTTACTTTTTACCTTGGGCAAATATTTGGCTGAACAGCTAACGGACGGGAAGGCGGCCGCCGCGCTGGGCTGGCTTCGGCAGGCGCTTCGCGGGTGACGCGGCGAGAGAGGGGGCCCAGATGGCTCCCCGGCGGCGGGTGACATGATGAATGTGCAGACGAGTAGCGACGGCGCCGAGCCGTTACTTCCTGCGAGCTAACAGGAAGAGGACCCTCGCAGCACTCTCTACAGTGAAATCTGACGTTCAATCGGAGACGTCTCTCTCTCTCTCTCCCCCTCTCTCTCTCTCTCTCTCCCCCCTCCCTCTCTCTCTCTCCCCCCTCCCTCCCTCTCTCTCTCTCTCTCTCTCTCGGTCTCTCGTTCTCTCTCCAAACCTCCCTTTTTTGGTAAAAATAAGGTCAATGGTTAATTGCTCAGCCATATCTCACAGAATTATTGTCAGAATTTGGATTGTTTTCTTAAAAAAATTTA